>NW_024869011.1:0-41963 GCF_013358625.1 Macadamia integrifolia
TCCCAAAAATAAACGTCAACCATCCCTCTCCTTGTTTAAATTCAACCGAATTAGGTTCTAAGTATGGCACCCGAGTGTTCAATTCAATTTTGACTTTAGGGTATGTCCACGTCACTGCCCTAAGCACAAGGGTAACTGAACCTTAATAAGTGTCGGGAACATCGAGAGGGGCCCACAGGGGTCACCCCCAAAGGGTACAGGAAAAGTCCCTCAGTGACAGTAACTGGAGACACTCACTGGAAACAATCACTATCCACTGAAAATATCAGTGGTGTTTTTGGTGGACATAATAGAGAGCTCCTAAGGCCAACATGTTCACCAGAAACAGCCAGTGGAAATAGGCCCAGGCTATTTTCGGTGGCACTGTAGAAACTATCCGTAAGTTTTGGGGCTTTCCGGCTCGGGCCTAATCATTGGGATATATTTCATGGAGTTTGTGGGGCATGTTCCCAACATCATTATAAGCTATTAAAATCCCAATTCCATTGCGCCATTTGGGAGATTCATCGATCGAACGATCAAAACCCTAGGTGGTCATTTGGTCAATCTTGTTAATGGAGCTCATCAGACTCGGTTTGAGCTAGACAATAGCCCTGAGGAGGTGAAATATGAAATCCCTGAGCTCAAGAGGGTTTGTGGACTAAGGTTCCTTCTATACCTAGCTTGCTCTAGCTTAAAATGAAGAGAGAGTGGTAGAGAGGTAGCACTTAACTCCGACAGGGATTCTGGCAACTAGGCGGGTAGCAGGCACCAAGGTGAGCTTTCCTCCTTCTTCCTTCCTCTCCTCTCCTGTCCCTCTCCCATGATTTGTACAAGTGAGAAATGAGGAAATGAATCCTCATTTCCACTTATATGCTAAGTTAGGCCTTAAGGCCTATTTGGCTGGCCACAGTCTGGTCCAAGTAGGTTAATCCAACTTACGAGGCACGTAGGCCTGACTACTTTGGTCTGTAAGGTGCACATGTCATGAGGAAGGTGTGGGGAAGCGATTGGAATCATCCGGGATTGTCCATGATGCAGGTGGTGGGACCCACAGGCATCAAAACCTAACCAGCAACTTAAATGGCTAACGTAAACAGCCAACGGAAATAGGCCCAGGTTATTTCCAGTGGCCTATTTTTGATGGTTAAGATAGAAACCTGTCTTGACTGCTTGCTGCCCACTAGTTGCTCTCGCACAGGTAGTTACCTTAGGCTATTCATGGTTTTCTTATAATTTTGGTGCGTGCCGAGATTTAGGTGAGGGGTGTTGGGTCACTTACAGTCTGGGATCGAAAGGTATGAATCCCCCTCTAATTGGACTAGCAAGCAATACAAGAACATGTGGGGTCATCTCTCCCCCTTCGGCAATGGGAAACTACAAGCCAAACCCAATGGTACTTTCCACCTCCAGTCCGAGACCTATCACAATAGTTCAAATTAGACGGGGTCAGGGCACAGGTGTAACATTCCCCCCACCTTACAAGAATTTTGTCCAAGAAATTAAACGTACCTGGTAAATCAAACAATCTAGGGTACTACTTCTTCATTCCATTTTCTTGCTTCCAAGATGCTTTTTGCTCTGGGTGGTTCATCCACTTCACTTTGACAAAGGATACGATACGATTGCGAAGAATGTGGTCCTTCTTGTCAATAATCTTCTTTGGATACTCCACGTAGGCAAGGTCCTCGTCTAACTCAACGGGGTATGTAAGTCAAGACGTGAGTGGGGTCAGGAATGTACTTCCTCAGCATGGATACATAGAAAACATCGTGTGTACCCTCCAAATCTGGTGGTAAAGCTATCCTGTAAGCCACCAGTCTGATCCTCTTTAGCACATTGTAAGGTCCCATAAATATTGGACTTAGCTTTCCCTTCTTGCCAAACCACATTACCCCTTTAACTGGGGAGATCCGAAAGAATACCTTGCCTCCAACCCCAAACTCCAGATGCTTTCTCCTAACATCAGCATAGTTCTTCTATCTGGACTAAGCTGCTTTAATTCTCTCTCTGATCACATTCTCCTTCTCACAATTAGCCTGTATCAAGTTCGGACCCAGAATATGCTGCTCGCCAACCTTGTCCCAATTGAGTGGAGTCCGGCACTTCCTGCCATACTGTGCTTTAAATGGGGACATTCCAATGGTGGCCTGATAACTGTTGTTGTAGGAGAACTCAATAAGAGAGATGTGCTCATCCCAACTATAACTCATATCCAAGGCACATGCTTGAAGTAGGTCCTCTAATGTCTGGATAGTCCTCTCCGACTGACCATCGGTCTATTAGTGAAATGCAGTAGTAAAGTTCAACTAGGTGCCCATAGCCTTCTACACACATGTCCAGAACTTGGAAGTGAATCTTGGATCTCGATTAGAAATGATGCTAACCGGATGATGTTGTAAATATATAACTTGGCCAATTTGTCCATGGGAATGTGACTTTGATTAGGATGAAGTGAGCTACCTTAGTCAACCGGTCCACAACTACCCAAATGGCATCCATACCCTTCTGAGTGTGGGGTGGGCCTGTGATGAAGTCCATGGTAATATTTTTCCATTTCCACTCCGAAATAGGTAGTGACTATAATAAACCGTGGGGCCTTTGTCTTTCAGCCTTGACTTGCTAGCATATGAGGCATCTAGACACATGTTTGGCCACATCATTCTTTATCCCCTTCCACCAGTAGGAGCCCTTGAGGTCTTTATACATTTTGGTACTGCCGGGGTGAATGGAGTATGGAGAGCTGTGTGCCTCTCTCAAAACTGTATCTCTCAAATCACCATCACTAGGCACGCATAACCTCCCCTTGAACTTAAGAATCCCTCCTTCAGTCATAGAGAAATTTTGATCTTTTTGGGTTCCTTCCTTGCAATCTGTTACCAGCTTCTGCAACTCTACATCAGTACCCTGAGCTGCAGTGATTTTATCCATTAGACTAAGTTATACTAATGCCACAAGTATAAGGTTACAGCTTCCACTTGTAGCTCCAAATCTAGTTTCCTAGTCTCCTCTATGAGATGCTCATTGGTGGTTAGTGATGCAAGAGTCAGCGACTGGGATTTTAACTAAGTGCATCAGCTACCACATTGGCCTTTCCTGGGTGATAGTGGATAGTATAGTCATAGTCCTTCATCAACTCCAATCAACGTCTCTACCTCATGTTGAGCTCCTTTTGAGTGAAGAAGTATTTGAGGCTCTTATGGTCATTGTAAATCTCACTCTTCTCACCGTACAAGTAATGCCTCCAGATTTTCAATACAAAAATCATTGCTGCCAACTCCAAGTCATGGGTGAGGTTGTTTTTCTTATAGTCCTTCAACTGGCAGGATGCATAAGCAATGACCTTCCCATACTGCATCAATATACAACCCAATCCCAGCTTAGAGGCAACACTATACACAACTATACCACCTGTACCGATCAGAATAGTCAAAACTAAGGCTGATACCAACCTTTGTCTTAGCTCCTTGAAGCTCTTCACATAAGCATCGGACCACTCAAATTTCACATCTTTTCATGTGAGTCAGGTCATTGGGGTACCAATGCAGGAGAAGTTCTTAATAAACTTCCTGTAGTATCCGACCAATCCCAGAAAACTACGTATGTTTGCCACATTCTTAGGGGTCTCCCATTCTAGAACTGCCTTCACATTGCCTAGGTCAACCTCTATTCCCTTATCTGAGACAATGTGGCCTGGGAATGCTACTTGTGATAGCGAGAACTCACACTTACTGAATTTGGCATATAGTTGCTTCTCTCTCAGGCGTTGCAGTACTAACCTCAGGTGAACAACATGTTCCTCCGCATGCTTGGAGTATACCAAGATGTCATCAATGAACATAATCACAAACTTGTCTAAGACATCCTGGAATACCTGGTTCATCAAATCCATAAATACAGCTGGTACAATGCTCAACCCAAATGACATCACAAAGAACTCATAATGTTCATACCTTGAACTGAAGGCTGTCTTGTTGACATCACTATCCTTGATCCTGAGCTGGTGGTAGCCCAATCTAAGGTCAATCTTGAAAAATAACTTGGCACTTGCAACTGATCAAATAAATCATCTATCCTTGGCAAGGGATACTGGTTCTTGATGGTTAGCTTGTTAAGCTCCCGGTAATCAATGTATAGCCTCATACTTCCGTCCTTTTTCTTGATGAACAGTATCGGTGCTCCCCATGGAGACATGCTAGATCTAATGAATCCCTTCTTCAGAAGATCCTAAAGTTGCACCTGCGATTCCTTTAATTCTGTGGGGGCCATATGGTAAGGGGCTTTTGACACTGGTGTCGAGCCAGGGAGTAAATCTATAGCAAACTCTGTCTCTCTGTCTGGGGGTAAACTTTCCAAGTCATTCGAAAATACATTGGAAAATTTCCTCACCACATCTAGCTCGGTCAATGGTCTAACCCCTATCTTAGTATCAGTCACAATTGCTAGGTAGCCTTGACATACTTTATCCAGTAGCATCTTCATCTAGAGGGCTGTATGATAACCTTCTTAGGTTTCTAGGGCTTATCCCCTTGAAAGATGAATTCACCCTCATCACGAGGTCTTAAAATGATCATTTTCTTTGCACATAGCACACTGGCTCTGTATAAGGACAACCAGTCCATCCTTAGAATCACATCGAAGTCGGTCATATCTAACTCGATCAAGTGAGCATTCAACTCATATCCACCTATGGTCACCGGACAAGGCTTATAGACATAGGTCAAACCTACCACACTTCCTATGGGGGTATTCACTACCAAACAATGAGTCAAACTCTTGGGTGGAATTCCCATCTTCTTTGCAAATGTCAATGACACAAATGAATGTGAGGCTCCTGAGTCAAAGAACACATGTGCAGGCAATAATGATATCGATAATGTACTTGTGACTACACCGGGTGCGGCCTCTCTACTTCTTCAGTGGTCATGGCAAACACCCTTCCTTATGGTCTTTAGCCTTGTGGGGGCTGTGCTAGTCTGGAGGTTGCATAGGTCTGCTAGGGCCTAGGTGGAAAAGTGTAGGGTGCATCACCTGACCTCCGATGGCAGCATATCCTGGCTGGGTGACCCAACTGATCATAGTGGAAACACCTTGGGCTCGACCCCACAGATTGAGCACACCACTAGAGCGGGAGGATTGAGAAGTCTGGCTAGCCTCAGGCTTTCTCAACTACACTAAATTTGGGTTGATATAAGGCACTCTGAAGGGTTTGCTACCTCTCTTGGAGTCAGTAGCCCGCATAGAACTCTTTCCCATTCCCTGTTGGGCTGAGAAGTTATCTCTATACCGGTCTTCAATGGATCTGCAGCTTCAATCCAACTATGGTTGACCTAATTCCTGGCCTCAACCCTTTCTCAAACTTTTTGGCCTTGGCCCTATCACCTCTGAGATGCTCAGGAGAAAAATGGAATAGCTCCTCAAAGCATTATTGATACTCAAGCACGGACTAGGATCCTTGCACCAATTGGGAGAACTCACTCTCTTCTATCCTAGAAGTTTTTTAGAAAATAGTTCTTGGAGAAAGCCCCTTTAAAGTCTTTCCAAGTGGGGTTTGGGTTACTCACCCTCAGAATGGGCCCAGTAGCACCCCACCAATCATCGGCCTCGTTTTGTAGTTGGTAGCTCACACAGAGGATTTTCTACTCCTCGGTGCATCCCATTAGCCTAAACACTTTTTTTTATGCCACTAATCCATCTTGATGGATATAACAGATCTTGGCCGACCTTTGAGAAGTATGGGGGCCTAAGCCTCTAAAACTTCTCTATCATCTTTGTCAGATCCATCCAACACACTACATATACGTGGGCTTATTCCGGTGTTGGATCTTGTACATGCACATGTACAAGTTATTGACCTTGCCCATCCACTTGCCCTTGTGCCCCACCGGACGTATGGAGAGTGGCTGGCCCTGTGGGCATTAGAACGGGTGCCAGTGGAGTAGGGGGTGTGGGTGGTCTATTATGGGCTTTCATTGCTGTTTGGATCAGATTATCGATCTCGACTATGAACTGGTTCTGTCTTTCTTCAACCTCCCTCATCATATTATTCATTATAGAGGTAACATCATGAGCGGTGAGCACCGACGGAGCCGGTGGTGCATTTCGGGGCCTATCCTGGTTTTGCATAGGGGAAGCAGGTGGTGACACGCGTGACTGGGATTAGGACCGGATGTTCCAGCATGACATGACTCCTATGGAGGAATCTGATTAGTTCACATGCATGTACAAGGTTGCATGTAATTGAAACACATGCATATATAGTGGGTCCCACATGTATATACAAAAGAAATTTAGGATTAGAGCATTCATAAGTGGGGTCTGTCACACCCCGTTCTCACAGAATTGAACCAATGACCAAGTTAACTTCTGTTAACCCAAAACCTACTAGGATCATCTGATGCAGTAACCACTACACAACATACACTCAACTAAAGAAAGTAAAGTATATATTTCAGCGGAAGTCTCACATGTATATAGTTGTAAATACCCCAACACTCTTGATACCCAAATTGTATTACATAACATATTTACATGCGGGCCCATAGGCGTGATATATACATAAGAAATACAATTTAAATATTCAGAGCACAAAAGGGATGTGACAGAATCAACTGTCTACATGGAATCTGATTATTCATAACAAAATAATCAAAAAGAATCCTGGATAGTTATCATTGTTGTTGTCCCGCAACACAACTTTCGCATGGGCACTCGGCACTGTCTAAGATCTTTGGAGATCCACCAATCCTCGGCTAGAAATTCTATGATGGGTCCTGGTTCCAGCTCTTTGGCCGAATAACCTGTAAGATCATCTAAAAATGGTGTGCACGTGGGATGAGCTCACTAGCCCAGTAAGTGAAAAGAAAGACCAAGCAATCATTCGTAATACAAATGAACCTATATGCATGCAAGTTCAATTTTATTATCCTAAATCACCTAAGAAACATATTTAAGTCATAGGTTATGTGCTACTCACAACCACAATGTGCGTAAGCCCTAGGTACCAGTCGCGAACTCCATCCCGCGATATACCCATAAGGTTGCCGGAGAAGGCCAACTGTGGGTACCAAAAAAGTAAATTGCTGTTCCTCAGTGACATAAAAGTAAAATGGGCCTAGCCCTACATTAAAGTAAAATGGTCCTTGCCCAGTATTAAAGTAAAAGCAATACGATTGGCCCTCTGATTATATCACTAAAGTTGTCGACGATCCTAATGATCGGCCGGGTGTACTTCTAACCACCACCGTTGGTACACAACCTTGGGCTTCCCCCTAGTGATATACCCAATACCTAAACCCCTGCTGGGAAGGGTTGTAGCATAGGAAAATGTCATTCCTAACCACATGCTTCTATATGAGATAGTAAGACTACATAGTGCCACCGCGTCCCATTCCACAGGCCACCAATGCATTCGTTTCCAAGCTGACTATGGCATCTAGTCTAGCAATGCATCACATTTAATAATTTAAAATCATCCCTCTCTTAAGTCATAGCAAGAATAAGCATTTAACAATTAAAGATAACAACATAACAAATCATAGATGAATTTTATAATGCATAAGATAATGCATGCAAATGGCATTCATGTATGATTAGTGTACGCACAGTAATAAAGTGATGACATGGCTAGTCTACAACAATAATGGATTGATGCAAAAACACTCTAAAAATAAAGTCAACGTCCTCCCCCCACTTACATAGATATGTACAATAGCTCACGCCCGGTACGAGCAAGATCCGGCATGAGAAGACACGTGTTTTTAGTAAATCCTATCATAAAAAAGTTGAATTTATCATATCTCTACTTTAGGCTCATAACCAAAGAGGTACGACGATCCCAACGTGTTTAAAAATCACTATAGAAGGTTACCCGATAAATTTGGGCCCAATCAGAACCCGATGGGTCCGACTGGTAGGTCAATCGGCTGGCTAAGCACCCATCGATCCTTAATCATCGCTCGACCCAGGGGCTCTGCCAGAAGTGGCAGGCCAGATGCCCACCAGTCCTTACTTGCCGATCGAGCCAGAAGCCCAACTAGGACAGGCGGGCTCCGGATTGGTGGGTCCAACCACTTCCAAGGCACCCACCAATCAGAACTAGGATTTTACTTTTTAGCTCCATTCTTCATCCCACGTTGGGGAAACCACAAGGAGTCGATTCGACCGTATTTTCCACACATCTAAGGTTCCATATTGTGATTCTAACCTAGATCTAGGGTCGATTCAAGGTTTTAAGCTCTAATCTTACCTCTTTGCTTAAGAACACCTTCAAAACCCCAAATCTCTTCTCTAGCTCAAGAAATCACCAAATGCTTTTCAAATCTTACGATTTCTTCCTCTAAAACCTTCAAAAACAATATGTAGGTCATTCATTAAACCTCAGATTCATATTCTCAAGTAGGATTAACAAGATCTAAAAGATTTCTACTCGAATCATAGGATTTCACTTAGGGTTTCTTGAGGGTTTAAGAAATATGGGTTTCACTCACCTCAAAATGTAGATCCCAAGATGAGGATCACTTTTCTGGCATCAGAATCGAAAGATCCAACCTTGACGTTGCACTACGAGCACCTCTTCCTCTTTTCTTCCCTCTTCTTCCCTTCTCTTTCTTTCTTTTCTCTCTCTTCTTTACTTTTCTAACCCACCTTGTAAAGCAATAAATGAGGGAAAAGAAAAGTATTAATTTCTATTTCTTCCTGAGTCAAAATATCTAATGACCAGAGTGGTAGGTCACACTGGTGGGTCTGACCCACCTATGACCACCCACCAGTTAGCCGAAGCTTAACCGAATAATTGGGATTTTGACTAAACTCGGCTCCCAACATGTATTTCACTCCTGGTATATGATTTAAAACACGTACTCACCATAAAATATGGCTATGTACCTTTATTATGTGTACATGTAAGTGTACAACTTGGGCACATGGACTTCACTAGGCACCGGCTCAGATTTGTTTGGCCATCTTGAGTTTAGGTCACGCTTACTACTATATTTTATAGGGTATCCGACTCATCTCGATCAGGTTCAGATCCTGTATGACCAAGCCATACTAACTAGATAAGTAGACCGGGTTTAGAAAGTAGGATATCACATTTACCCCCCTTTTTAAAAATTTTATCCGTGAAATTTTAGTACTTGGTTGTTGAAAACGATGAGGATACTCGGCTTGGATGTCATCTTCTTTCTCTCATGATGCTTCCTCTAGTGAATGATTAGCCCATCAAACCTTCACAAAAGCGATGGAGCGATTGCGAAAGGTCTTTATTTTTTGGTCTAGAATTTCAGTGGACTATTCTTCATAGGTCATATCAGCTTCTAAATATTTCGGTTCCACGGGTAGCACGTGAGATGGATCATGAATGTATCGCTTCAGCATGGAAACATGGAACACATTGTGAACATTGCTGAGGGAAGGTGGAAGAGCTAACATATACGCTACGGAGCCAACTCATGCCAAGATTTCAAACGGGCCAATATATCTCAGACTTAGCTTACCCTTTCTGTGGAATCTATGCAACCCTTTGGTGGGAGAGATTTTAAGAAATACTTTCTCCCCTACTTGGAATTCAATGTCCTTCCTGCAGTTGTCCGCATAGCTCTTTTGTCATGATTGGGTAGCTTTAATCCTCTCCCGAATGACATCAACCTTGTCACATGCCATTTGTATCATTTCTGGTTCTAGCATCCGGCGCTCACCTATTTCATCCCAATATAGGAGTGTTCTACACTTCTTGTAATATAATGCCTCATATGGAGCCATCCTAATTGTAGCTTGATAGCTATTGTTATAAGAAAACTCCGTAAGAGGTATGTATTCTTCCCAACTGCCACTCATTTCTATTGCATAGGCCCTAAGCATGTCTTCTATTATTTGTATGGTTTGTTCTAATTTTCCATCGGTCTGTGGATGGAAAGCAGTACTCAGATTCACTTGTGTCCCCATGGCTTGCTAGAGGCTTTTCCAAAATCTAGATGTGAACCTTAGGTCTCTCTCTAGCACAATGCTCACTGGCACTCTATGCAAATAGACTATGTTATCCATATAAAGTTGTGCTAGCTTGTCCATAGAGTAATTGGTCCTGATTGGAATGAAATGAGTAGTCTTGGTAAGCCTGTCAGCTACCACCCAAATTGCATCCATCCCCTTGGGTGTACGAGGTAGCCCTATGACAAAGTCCATCATGATCCTGTCCCATTTCCAATCCGGTATAGGGAGTGGCTGAAGTGTGCCATATGGTCGATGCCATTCTGCTTTGACCTTTTGACACACGAAACACTTTGCCACATATAAGGCTATAGTAGTTTTCATTGCTGGCCATCAATAACTTTGTTTCAGATCTTTGTACATCTTTGTACTTTTGGGATGGAGTGAGTATTCAGAACTGTGTGCCTCCTTCACTATCTTGGCTTGTATTTTCCTGTCATCGGGCCTACACAACCTATCTCGAAACAGTAATGCCCTGTCACTAGATATTGTGAAGTTAGGGTCTTTCATTGTCTACTCCTGAATTCTTACTCTGATCCCTTCTAGCTTAGGATCCAAAGGTTGTTTCATTATCACCTCCTGCCTGATGGATGGATTTACCTATAGGGCTGTCAGGAATATCGTTAACTGCTTAACATCATCTGGCTGATGTTTGAGCTCCAAGGTTGCTCCCTCATACAAAAGGATTTCATCCATCAGTACCGCTTTTTGTATAAGCTGTGGACTAACTGCTGAATGCAAAAGTGCTACAGTCTGAGCCTTCTGACTTAGAGCATTTGCCACCACATTAGCCTTGCCTGGGTGATACTGAGCCAATCTTGGACTCCAACTTGCTCTATAAATAAGCCCCACTTGCATATTGTTTATGCACCACATGAGAGGTAACTTTGAACCATTCTATTCCTCCTTGAATTTATATTCCAAGATTTGTAAGGTCCCTCTCTACCTGTAAAAGAGATTTATAAATGATTCTCTTATCCTGCAAATAGAGATTGTAAAGGTGTTTCCTCCCTAACTAATGTACTGAAAGGGAAGATCTAGTGGAATACTTTACAACTAAAAATCATAGGGATTAAACTAAACTTAAGTTGAGTTGAACCGCTATAAATCCTCACTTTCATTATGTAATTCTAATTATTCATTATATTCCACATTCTTTTTACAATCTCATATTTGGGGACTTTAACCGAAGAAAATTTTATAACCTATTCACTCCCCTCTAGTTTATTTCTAAACCATGTTTATAAAATTGAGAAAGCCTTTTATGGACTAAAAAAATCTCCTAAAGCTTAGTATGAATGATTAAGCACATTCTTAATCAAAAGTGGCTTTTCAAGAGAAGAAATTGACACAACACTGTTTGTAAAGCACAAAAATCAAGATATTTTACTTGTGCAAATATATGTGGATTACATCATATTTGAATCACAAATGAAAAATTATGTCTTGAATTTAGTACAAACATGAGTAATGAGTTTGAAATGAGTATAAAAAGGAGAATTAAATATCTTCCAAGGACTTCTTCAAATAAAACAAGTTGAAAAATGAAATTTTCATAAATCGAAGTAAATATAGTAACTAGTTCTTAAAGAAGTTTGACATTATATCCACAAATCTTCTAGCACACTAATGAATATTTCTCTCCAACTCACTAAAGATGAGAATGGAATTCTTGAAGATGCAACTAAATATAGAGGAATGATAGGAAACCTACTATATTTAACTGCAAGTAGACCGGATATCATGTTCAGTGTCTATGCATGTGCCTGATTTCAAGCCAACCTTATGAAATCACATCTCACAGCTATTACAAGAATTTTTAAATATCTTAAGAGCACATCTGATGTTGGATTATGGTATCTGAAAAACCAAAATCTTGAATTAGGTAGCTTCTCAAGCGTTAACTTCACTGGCTACCATACTAATAGAAAAATGACTGGGGGTACTTTTCATTTTCTTAGTTCATGTCTTGTTTCTTGATCTAGCAAGAAACAAAATTTTGTTGCTCTCTCTACCATAAAAGCCAAATATTCTGAGATTGATAAATACGTAGACACCCAATTTTGTCACCCTCCCCCGGCTATGATGACTCACGGATTGTGGACACGATCTTTTGCTTCTAATCAACAGAGATGACAACTGACTGAGGTAACCCAGCCCCCAAACACTCCATACTCACCCAAAAACCCTAGAAACCCTGTGTGAGAGAAAAGAGGGGTCCAACTATGGCATTACATATATGAAGGAATCTGGTCCAAAGAGACCGTATGGATGGATAGTACTTGGAATCATGATTCCAACAATATATGGTGTGTCAAAATTGGACCATCGGATCTCCCTTAATCGTCCTCAAAAGTCAAAATCTTCCCAGAGCCATCTAATTGAAATCTAGGGAATATTCCCCCTGACCCCGCTCCAGACCGATGGGCCCTACCCAGACCACTGTGGCCCCTTGCACTGGCAGCCACACACCAATGGCAGTCGGCCCCACATCAAAAGCCGATGGCCCCATACCGGAAGCTGACGGCTTCGTGCTGATGGCCGGTAGTCGATGGCCCTACATTGTTGACCAGATTTTGGTGGGTTTTCCCTCTTCACCTACTTGTGTAACCTGCGCCACCTTGCTTGCATACCCTACGCCATTGCACCTTATTGGATGAAAAACCATCTTTTTCACCCCATTGGCCAAGAAAATCCCCTTTTTCACCCTATTGGTCCAAGAAACCTATAAATACCCCCTCTCCTTGAAATTTCACACTCGAGCCACTTGGTGAGCACTCTTCTTGGAGACACTCTACCCTACTCTCCCTCCCATTCGAAGTTCTTTCCAATTCTTTCGAAGTTCTTCGAAGTTCTTTTGAGTTCTTTGAAGATCTTCGGAGTTCTTTGAAGATCTTCGGAGTTCTTTTGAGTGTTTGAAGTTTTTCAAAGTTCTTCCTAAGCCTTCCCAAGCCTCCTAAGCCCTCCTATAGCCTATCCTCAGTGAAAGCTCTGTCGGAGTGCCACCTTAGCCTAAGCCCTACTATAGCCTATCCGTAGTGGAAGCTCTACTAGAGTGCCACCTTAGCCTAATCCCTCCAATAGCTTATCCCTAGCTGAAGCTCAGTAAGAGTGCTACCTTAGTCTAAGCCCAAAAGTAACCTTCCCTAGTCGAAGCTCTACCGAAGCTTAAAACTGGAAGTAGCCTTCCCTAGCGGAAGCTCTATCAAAACTCAAATCCGAAATTAACCTTTCCTAGCCAAAACTCAGCCCAAATATTACCACAATCTGCATCTCTCTAGAAAGAAAGTTGGAGGTCAATACCATTTTCCCCTAAGCCGAGAGAATCCACAAGAAAGTTTGTGCCAACACTAATGGGGTTCACCCCTCTTGACTCGAAATAGGGGTCAAGCTCAGGTATAATCTCTCACTTGAGTTAGCATAATGTAGACTTATTGACCTTGTTTTAGTGTATATAAATAATTAAATTTAGCTAATGTATATATGTGTGATAACTTAGCAATGCATGCAATATAAGAATAATTATGGAAAATGTTCATTCTTAAGCATCTAGTAGGAAGACCAATTGAACCGGATAGATTGGGTGCCTAATATCTTCCCAACTCTACAACTTGACATGTACCCTAAATCTTTAGACCAGACCAACTTTTGGGCCTTGTTCTTAGGAATTGGGCCCACCCCCGAGTCCTAGGCCCATAATCCTAGGTGGTGACTCCAAACCCCTTATGTATGATCCAAATCCCCTGATTTGGACCATCACCAAATACCCATCTCATTGATGACCCTTACACTCCTAAGAAATAGGCCCCCACATATCTTCAAGCGATGGTATAGTGGTGCGGGCCACGCGAAAGCACACACACAACACACCCCTCCCTAAGAAAGAGAAAGAGAGGAGAGAGGACCAAACACAAGTCTCTTTTTTCCCCCTACAAAGGGGGAAAGGGGATTTCTCTAGCCGCTATCCTCACAGTGGTGACTCCACTGGGGAGGGATACTTGTCAAGTTTCCGACACTAGATGCTGCCATTAAATACAAGAACATTTTCCACCACATTTGTTTGAAAACATGTTCGGCTAACCTCATGTTTGTAATTATATTCACTAAACACATCATGTATCGTGCTCGAAGTGAAATCATTTGGTGAGGAACTCCCTATTATGGTCGCACCCTATAGGAGGTCAATCCAAGTTATGGAAAGTACTCTAAGAGCAAATGATAGCCACTTCCTGTACAAGCGTGTGGGGTATTGTTATACGGTGAGGATGTTCGTAATTATGTCAGTACCCTTGGGGAGGTCTGTGTACTTTATGATATTCTGAGATCAAATAATGGTATTCCCATATTACACTTATGCACACAATCACTCATGGTTCCACCACCCCCGTGGCCAGTTGCTTAACTTCGTGTGTGGTCATGAGTAATGACAAAGGACGTCACCCCCTTCATCTCATACCCTCGGGTATATCAAAAGAATCATGTACCTTGCGTATATAGATCCTGTCAAGGAAGCCTTGTCGGCCCTATTTTGCATCCACTGCATACTCACATCATATATGAAATAGATGGAGAATGCTAGGAACACCACAAGTTGATCTATAGAACTTGTTTGAGGCCTTGAAAAGGAGTCTTCCTGTAACGCATTCTAGTCATAAGGAAATGCTCTCCTGAGTGGGTTTCGGATGAAAGGTGTCCTTCCTTAGAAATGAGATGTGGGTGATTTTGTATACATGACTTCAGGGTGGTTCCCGTCAAAGTCCCATAAAATGCCAAATTATCTAAAAGACCCGAGGAAACTAGGAGGAAGGTCACCTAGTGGGATAAGATTAAGGAAAGCATGACTTTATTGAAAGAGAATGTCTTATAGGAATATCATGTTCAAGCCATTTGTATGTATCTCCCACCTATGACATTGACTGAACTAGGGGCATCAGCTACTATCCACTCCCTATCATTAAGTGGACTAACTTTAGATGAATGATTGGTTGGCAATTGAGTGAATGAATGAATAAAGGGGTGGGAATGTAAGAATCCTAAAATAAGCCACCTCTGGTTCAGGCATAGTTCCACACCTCAAGTATTCTTTGCGGTCTATCTAGATGCATCAAGGTAACCGGTTGAATCGCTTAAGTCCAATGTCACCTCCATCATCTCTCTGAGACTGTCTCCTTCCAAGTGATTATAGTTCAGTTCACATGGTTCCACCCAACGTTGAATTACCTGAGCAAGCATGAGTCCACCCAGTAGAGATATTGCAAACATAAATGGAAAAAGGCAATAGCTCCTATCTACACTCTCCAATCGAGTATCCATCCTCCTCAGTAAGTTGGTGGTGGTATCTAGGTGAGCCATCATGTCATTTAGTCCATAGGGCCTCGGACCCTTAGTTTTGCTGGATGACAAGGCAATAGAAGTCCCCATAATATGAGAGTTAGGTGGTGGAATCACCCCAGCAGAAGGCACACGTGGAGGGGCAATAGGATCAACACCTTCATGACCCTCCTAATCACCATCGTGACCACCCCCATCAACACCTTCTGTTGGTCTTCTACCTGCATTGGCTTTTCCCCCTCAGCCTTATCCTTAGTGACCTCATTCATGTTCAGCTTCATCTTCTTTAGAGAGTCTTGGTTAAAGTCCAAGACATTAGTTCCTAGCATCTCCTCGCCCTCCAAGTCCACACCAAAGCATAGGAAGACCTCTGTCAAGATCCCTCCATAGCAGAGCTTTCCAGCCCTATGTGCCCCTCCCTCAGCCCTTGTCACCATGGTCCACATCAATGGATAAGGGAGGTGAACCTTGGGCAGTAGGCCAACTCTCCCTCATTGGAAATCATCAGTATGTTTGCCAACTTGGCTATGCCAAAGGAGATAATTGATCCTCTTCACCCTTGAGGTGATCCTCATCTCCTTAGTGCCGCGATTATCACATTGCAGGTTGCAGTAGAAGAGCCTCAGTGGGTAGTACTTAGTATTCAGCTTTAAGATGCGGTACCACCCTCGGGCTTCAAAGCATTGGTAGAGGCGAAACCATCGGAAGTCCCTTGTCCTCACATACTTCCTAGGATTGACATTCTTATACTCAAACTTCTCCTAGCGATTTTGCTCCTCCACAGAGCGAAACAACCGGTGATCATACTATTCCTCAATAGGAATGGCCAGGTGTTGTTGGGCGACAACACGACGAGGACGAACACAACAACCAGATATAGTTACAACAAAGGTTCCTAGGTTTGAGAAGAACAAACCTAAGTTAGAAGAGAATACGAAAACCCACAGAGAAGAATTGAAAAACTAGGTCAGAGAAGAGGAATAACTCACCTTGGATACGTGAACGGTGGAAATCAGGCACAAAATCAAAAGCAAAAGGTAGGGAATGGTTGGGGAGACCTTCCTCAGTTGTTTCTCCTTTTTCTCCAACAGTTGGAATAGGGTTTTGTGAGAAAAACCCCAATCCGGAGCCCTTTTATAACACCCAGAAAACCCACAGAAAACACTGGACCTGGATCCTGTGAGCTGTTTCTGGTGAACAAAAATTTCAAAATAGCTCTCTGTTACCCTCACCGGATTCACATTTGATGAATCTGGTGAAAATTACATGTTTCCAATGACTTCTGCCCCAGTTTCCAGTGAACATTTTTGGAACCAAATAAATTTTTTATTTAATTTTATTTTGCATTATTTGCTTCCTTAATTAGGGATTTCCTCCCTAATGTGCGTGTGATCGAATTTCAATACCATCCCCACCTAAGCCTGTTCTTACCCTAAATTACTTCTTATGTACACATGCAAGACCCACTATGAATATTAACGATAATATGCTAGCTAACTATGTATGTGTGACTAATTAAGATTCCTTAACAGGTATCATGTCGTGTAGGAATACCGATCCCGATCTAATGCGTCACCTTCCACTTCCCCTATGTGGAACTGGGGTAGACCACGCAATGTGCCATCGGCCCCACCTATTCTCATGGCACAGGATGTTACCAAAATAATGGATAACATGATGCGTGAGATGGAAGAGAGGCAAACTCAGTTCATAGCCGGGATTGATACCTAAATCCAGGCTGCTATTGAGGCCCGGAATGCATCTCCTACACCCCCTACTCCACCGGCACTAGCCTCAATACAACTGGCTCAGCCACCCTTCAGACATCCAATGGGATGAAAGGATAAGTGCATGGTCATGTACAAGGACAGGTACAAGGGCAGTTTCAAAGACAAGTACCTAGGCAAGTGCAAGGGTAGGCCCAAGTGCATGTAGAGGGTTGGACTGACCTAACCAAAATGATGGAGAAGTTCCAAAGGCTGAGGCCCCCATACTTCTCCAATGTGAGCTATGATAAGTTGCTTCCCTCAAGATGGATTGGGGATATAGAGAAAGTCTTTAGTTAATGGGCTGCAATGATGAGGATAAAATACTGTGTGCTGGCTGCCAATTGTAAAATGAAGCCGATGCTTGGTGGAGGGCTACTGAGCCCATTATGAGAGCAACCAACCCCACCCCCACTTGGGACGACTTCAAGGAGACCTTCTTTGGGAATTACTTCCTATGAGGGTAGCATCCAAAAGATGATATCTTCTCTTCCCCTTTGGGGGGGAAAGGACTTGCATCCTGTCCTCTCTCCTCTCCTTTTCTTTCATGAGGGAGGGGTGTGTCATGTGTGCGTTACTTGCGGGCCTTGCACCACTGTACTATCACTCGTAGATACATAGAAGCCTATTTCAAAAGAGTATAAAGTTCATCATTCGTGACAAGGATTTGATGATGGTCTAATACGGGGATCGAGATCATGCAAAAGGGGTTTGGAGTCGCCACCTAGGATTATGGGCCTAGGACCCAGGGGTGGGCCCAATTCATGAAAACAGGGCTCAAAAGTTGGTCTAGTCCAGAGATTTAGGATAAATGTCAGGTTATAGAATTAGGAAGGTGTTAGGCACCCAATCTGCTTGATTCAATCAGTCTTCCTAATAGATGCTTAAGAATGAGCATTTTCCACGATTATTCCTATTCTGCATGCATAGCTAAGTTATCACACATATGTACATTGAATGAATTTGAATGATTATATATACTAAAACAAGGTCAATATAAAGTCTACATTATACTAGTTTGGGTGAGAAATTATATCTGAGCTTGACCCCTGTTTCAGGTCAAAAGGGGTGGGCCCCTGACTAGTACCAGCTCGAAATGTCTTTCGGATTCTCCTGGCTCAGGGGAAGATGGCCTTGACCTCTAACTTCCTTTCTTGAAAGATACTAATTGTGATGATATTTAGACAGAATTCTAGCAAGGAATGGTTACTTTCGGATATGAATTTTGACAGAGCTTCGGCTACAGAAGGCTATTTCTGAATTTGGATTCGGATAGGGCTTTGGCTAGGGAAGGCTATTTCTGGGCTTAGGATTAGGTGGCACTTTGATAGAGCTTCCATTGGGGATAGGCTATTGGAGAGCTAGGTTGAGGTGGCACTCCGGTAGAGCTTTAGCTAGGATGGCTATTTTTTAAAATATTCCAAGGGCAGTCGGGCAGAATTTTGGCAAGGAATAGGCTATGGGAGGGCTAGGCTGAGGTGGCACTCCGACGGAGCTTCTGCTGGGAATGGGTATTTTTAGAAAGATTCTAGGGGCACTCGGGCAGAGCTTCTGCTGGGAATGGCTATTTCTAAAAAGATTCTAGGGGCACTCATGCAGAGCTTCTGCTAGGAATAACTATTTTTGGAAAGAAATGGATTGACCTAAAAATGGATTAAAGATCCCCAAAGCCCTGAAGAACACTTTGAAGATCCAAACAAAACTTTGGATCCTGATAAAGATCTCTTCGTAGACCCGAAGAATCTCAAAGGGAGAGAGATTTCTACTTCTGGTAAAAACCAAGAACACTCAAAGGAGGGAGGCTAAAAACATACTATTTTTGGTAAAAAAATAGATTGATCTAAAAACTTGGATTAAAGATCTTTAAAGTCCCAAAGAACACTTCGAAGATCTGAACAAGATTTCGGATCTTGACGAAGATCGCTCCGAAGACCCGAAGAAACTCAAAGGGGGAGGGGGAGGAGAAGAAAGGGCAGAGCTTCACTCTCTAAGAGTGGTTGTGGGGTTGTGATGTTGGTGTGTAAAATCCAAAGGAGGGGGTATTTATAGGATCCTTAAACCAATGGGGAGGGAAAGGGGAATTTCCTAGCCAATGGGGGCAAAAAAGTGGGTTTTTTGGACTAATGGGAAGAAAGTATGAAATTTTGGACCAATGGGAGAGAGGGGGATTTTCTTGGGCCAATGGGGGAAAAGGTAACGTTTTAGAGCCAATAAGGTAAAAAGATTCTTTTTTGGGCCAATGGGAGGTTGCGATGTAGGGTACGCTAGCGGGGTAGCGTAAAACGCACAAGTGGGTGAAGTGATTTCACCCGGCCAATGGAACACAAATTCCAGCCATTGACGGCAGCACAATAGCTATAGAGGGATGCACGAGGCATGATAGGCATGGTGTAGGAATCACGGACCTCCATCGGGATCGCGATATGGTGCGTAGCATGTGTACACACGCTAGGGTTCGACCCTAATGAGATAGTATTCCCTGGTCATTAGATGCCAAGGGGGGATACACGTTATGGGTAAAAGGGAGTCGCCACCTAGAAAGGGTCTAAGACCCATAAATGTCTCCCCCAATCAAGGGAAAGAGACTAATGACTCTGATGGATAAAGCTGGTTTGCACCAAGATTCTGGACAAGTGTCAAGTAATAGACTAAGAAGGTGTTAGGCACCCAGTCTGCCCGGTCCCAAGGCCGGTCTCTTTTTGTTTGATCAAAATTTGTTTATACCCTACTAACTAGTCCTAAATCTAGGTCACTGAAAACCCTAAACTAGGTATCTAAGTATGACATGTGAAAACCCTAAGCCAAGTTTCTAAATTATGCTAACTAGGTTATGATGCAAATAATGAAATGATTACGCTAATTAAAAATTAAAAACCCTAAATGATTTAATTAATGTATTATGAGTCTTAGATTAAGCTAATTAAATAAGCGTAGACCTAGGATTAGTTGAGCAATTTGTGAAACCCTAAATTAAACCAACTCGATTAATTGAGCCTAACCTAGATGGATGATTAATGAATTTATGAAATCCTAAATTGAATTAATTAAAATGATTAATCATAATCCCTAATAATTTATGAAATGAATTATTGCAATCCTAATTAATCTATTAATCTAATAGGTAAAAAGATTTTTAAAGAAAGACAAAAACTTGAATTGAATGGTGAAAGCTACCCAAATCTATCTATTTCAGATGGAAATTTTGGAAAACCTAATCAATCTAATAATTTAAACAATTAAAATCGAATTTTAAGAGTCAATTAAATGCATTATGAACCTTAATTAATCTAATGAGTTAAGACTTTATTTAATTAAATATTAAAATAATTATTTAATTAACTACCTCAATTTAAGTAAATGGAATCTAAATATTATGTTAAATATATAATAGTTGTAAATGCCCCATGTGGTGATATGAGTGAGAAGTGGACAAAATATGAATACTAGCTAACCTACATGCATGAGAAAAATGAATTGATTTAAACAAAAAAAAAATCATCAAGTATCAAAAACATGTTAATAAACACGAAGCATGGCAAACATGGCATTGACTAACCTATCTAAATCTAATGATTATCAATATGGAAAGATATTCAAATTTAATTAAATACACAATTAATTCTAAAGGGACCCACTATTTGAGATAAAAAGAAATGGCCAAAACGGGTTCATTTTTATCAACCCAAAAACCCAAGAAATGCACCTAATGCTACGAGCTGGTTTGAGGGGGGCCAACCATGCCCTTTCTAACATGCGCCCTAGAATACGTCCCATACTTTATTAAAAGGGAAATAAAAGAAAATCATTTGATTTTAAAGTTTAAAATTAGGGGGATCCCAACACTAAATTTTAGGACCGGATACATTACAGACCTAAAATCAAACCAAAACGGATAAAATAAAAATAAAGAGCGAAAGGAGGGGAAGATTCCACAAAGAAAATAAAAAATGAAATAATAGGTTGTGGGTGTTACAAATATGGAGTATTTAATCAGCAAATTAATAAATAACAAAAAACAAGAACATAAAATAGGAAGAAGTAGAGAAGACGATGGGCTGGAGATGGATTTTGGCAAAGGGAAGGAGATGGGAGCATAGAAGAGGAGAGAATGAAGGAGAAGAAGATGGATTTCAGTTGCAGCAAGGAGGGGCAGGGAAGGGGAAAGAACAGCTGTTGATCAAGCAACGTCAGCGGAAGAGAAGGAGAGGCCCAGCGAGCCGATCCAGGAGCAGGGGGAGAAGAGAAGCTCACCAGACCAGTAGTCGATGGAGAAGGGAGCATAGAAGAGGAGAGAGAAAATAGTGGAGATCGATTGCAGGTCAGAGCAGTGGATCGGCGATAGATCCATGGTCGATCTGACCTTATGACCATAGCGGAGGAGTGGGCTAACGGTTCAGGAGGTCCGCAAGGTCCCAGTAGATCATCATCGGAACCCAAGAGACAGGAGAAGGAAGAGAAAAGGAGGCATCATGGGTGGAAACATCTCCCGAGCAGGTGAGACCGAAGAAGAAGAAGAGAGGGAGAAGATGAGAAGAAGAAGAAGAAGAAGAAGAAGAAGAAGAAGAGGAAGGAGGTTTAGTGGGACTAGTTAGCAGTTGCAATAGCAAGGAAACAGAAGAGAAAAAGAAGAATGAGAGAAGGAGAAGAGGTGAGTTGTAGGTTTGGCTAAGGAAAAAGAAAGGAAGGAGAAGGGGGTGGAGAGGGTTCGACCATGGTAAAAGAGAAAAGAAGAGAAGAAGAGAAGAAGAAGAAGAAGAAAAGGAAGAAGAAGGGGAAGAGGTGAGTTGCAGGTTCGGTTAAGGAAAAAGAAAGGAAGAAGGGAGTGGAGAGGGTTCGGCCATGGTAAAAGAGAAAAAAAGAGAAGAAGAAGAAGAAGAAAAAGAAGAAGAAGAAGGAGAAGAGGTGAGTTGCAGGTTCGGTTAAGGAAAAAGAAAGGAAGGAGAAGGGAGTGGAGAGGGTTCGACCATGGTAAAAGAGAAAAGAAGAGAAGAAGAAGAAGAAGAAAAAGAAGCAGAAGAAGGAGAAGAGGTGAGTTGCAGGTTCGGTTAAGGAAAAAGAAAGGAAGGAGAAGGGAGTGGAGAGGGTTCGGCCATGGTAAAAGAGAAAAGAAGAGAAGAAGAAGAAGAAGAAAAATAAGAAGAAGAAGGAGAAGAGGTGAGTTGCAGGTTCGGTTAAGGAAAAAGAAAGGAAGAAGAGCTGGGAGAAGAGATAAAGAAATGGGAGGAAGGACTAGGGTTCTTGGATCCTAATCCAAGGGCCTAGATCTAGGGGATAAAACAATTAACAATTAAGTAGAATCATAAAGCCAAATGTAAATTCAAAATCAATTTAAATTAAAACAAATAAAAAAAATAATCAAGTCTGAATGAACCTAATTACATCTAATTGAACCGGATAAAACCAAAATGAAAATAATTAAACCAATTAAACAAAAATCATATTTAATTGAACCAAAAGACCTAAATAAACCAGATTGAATTAAGATGAATCTAATAAACTATCATATTTAATTGAACCAAAAGACCTAAATAAACCAGATTAAATTAAGATGAATCTAATAAACCATATTAAACTAAATTGAAACTAATTAAATCTAATTAATCTAAATGAATCAATTAAACCTAATTAATTTAATTGAATCGGGTTACATCTAATAAACCATATTAAACCAAAATGAAATTAATTAAACCTAATTAATCTAAATGAACAAAATATTAATAAATTAGAACATAATCTATTAAATTATATAAACTAGTTCTAAATTGCAATTAGGGGAAGAAAAATACCTTAAACCCGGCTTTAATCAAGAAACAAGGGGAGATAACCCTTGTGCTTCAAGCCCCAAATCGAACCGAACTGGACTAGATCTCCCAGCTCAAGGAAGGATTAATGTGTTAAACTTTTAGACTTGGAGAATATTTGATTTTAGAGGAAAGAAGTTAACCAAAACCTTGATGGGGCCATCCTCCCAAATTCTCAATTTTTTCTCCCCCCCTTTTGGAAGAGAGGAAGGGCTATACTTATAGCCTTGGGACTTGAGACAATTCTCTCTTATTTCTGATGTGGGACTAAAAAACTAGAGAGAATTATCCAAAAAGGCTTGCTTTTGGATAAAGGGGTTTGGGCACCACGTGGCACTCCTTGGTTGCTCGGAATAGAATCTAATACCGAACTTTGGAGTCAACTTTTGGGGGTCATATCTTTCAAAACGTTAGTCAGAATTCGACGTGTAATATGTCGTTAGAAAGCTCAGTCGAAGCACTATCCAATGATGTGAGATATAATTGTGGTCTCGATCGAGGACCTTTGCAAAAATATGTATAAAGTAGGGACCCAGATCATATAATGAAAGAGAGAATCAGGCGTCGATTCGCATAGTTCTTACATCAAAGTGTAATATCCGACCTGAGAGGACAAAAAAAAATAATCCAAAACATCAAATTCTATTTTTTAAATACATTTTCTCTTGAAAGTTTATAGGAAAAATAATGTCATTTTCTACCCAAAGCTCAAAATTCTTCGAGTCTAAAATGTCCAACATGTAATTCTTCTTGTGTCATCATCGCTGGGGGGTGACAAAATTAGGTGTCTACAGATTGCCCCTCTTTGACCGAGACCTATGTAACGGTCGAAAGGCAAAGAAAAGACACACGATTTTGTCACCAGGAGCAATGTACTGCCGACATCCGACTCAAGGATGACGGAGGTGCAAATGCAAATGCAAAACGAGCAATGAGACCAAAGGTAGGAAATGTCGATTGATGACACATGTGAAATCAGGTAGCATGTGGGTGCTACTATGATTGAAAACCTGCCATGGTTGGTCAATACAGAAGTAATGCCCAAATTGTGTGATGCCAAAAATTTGAGTTTCTAGCCGCGTGGCTGTCAACCTGAGAATTACAGTAACAAGGTAATGATTATCCATCTTAGAAGTCGTGTATGACTATGAACCTTAGGATTCTCTATGGTTTGGTGCCGATAGTCCATATTGACAGTCGTGGAAGACTATGGACCTTAGGATTCTCTACAGGGGTGATTGTCCTCGCACAGCGGTGCTCATCTGGGATCAACAATGGTGCTCGATTGTGATCCTAAGGACTCTTAAAAAGTTGGTGCGGATAGTCCAAATTGGCAGTCGTGCAAGACTATGAACCTTGGGATTCTCTGCAGGGGATGATCATCCTCGTACAGCATTGCTCAGTTGGGATCAAGAACAGTGCTTGGTTGTGATCCTAAGGATTCTCAAAAAGTTGGTGTGGATAGTCCTCACGCAGCGGTGCTCAGCTGGGATCGATAGCGGTGCTCAGCTGTGATCCTAAGGATTCTTGACAAATTGGTGCGGATAGTCCACCTTGGCAGTCTTGCACGACTATGAACCTTGGGATTCTCTACAGGGGATGATCATCCTCGTACAGCAGTGCTCAGCTGGGATCAATAACGGTGCTCGGTTGTGATCCTAAGGATTCTCAAAAAGTTGGTGTGGATAGTCCTCGAGCAGCGGTGCTCAGCTATGATCCTAAGGATTCTTGACAAATTGGTGCGGATAGTCCACCTTGGCAGTCATGCACGACTATGAACCTTGGGATTCTCTATAGGGGATGATCATCCTCGCACAACGGTGCTCAACTGGGATCAACAACGGTGCTCGGTTGTGATCCTGATGATTCTCTCGGTTGTGATCCTAATGATTCTCACGAAATTGGTGCCAACGATGTGTTTGGTTGTGCACCTACATTGGAATTAGCAAAAGAAAACTTGGGAGATTTTAAATCTCAAATACCTGAATAAGGACATGAAGCTTAGCAAAGTTAGCAACAAACAACTGCATTGAATTTAAGAGATCGCAATGGTGTTCGAGATGCCATCACATGCCGAATCCACGAGAGGTCTAGATCCGAAAGCCAAGGGGCTTGGAAAGAGCACCATCATACGAAGGTTAGTGGTTAGTAAAAACACACAAAGCCCATATGTTCATGAAGGAGAATGTTGCTAGTAGATTGATCATCATAAAGGACAAAGTCTTTTCATTGAAAGGAAAAAAATGGCACCACGGATACTACAAGTTTTGAAAAGCAAAAAGGTGGGGAACGACTCCTCAGTAAACGCTGCCCAGACCAAAAGATCTTCAATTTAACAACCTTAACCTAGGCGAGCCAAATGGTTCCACGAGGCTGCAATGGAATTCACCAAACCTTCTGTTAAAGCCTCTGTGATAGGCGCGGTACCCACATCCCCTAGAGCACCCTGAGGTAAACCAAATTGACGCATGAAGTGAGCCGGTAAATACAAGAAGGTATGGGATATGCCTAACAACCTGACATAGTCACAGCCAGAATTGTGTAAAACAGGGTTCTGAACTGACCACCAATGGACTTCCCACCTGATGCTTCGCTCCGTGAGGGCTCCCAGTCGCTCAGGCCAATTTGTTGCATCGTGGTAGTTAAAGGTCTGAATTCGCTTGAAATACTGAAACGGTTCCAAATGAGCTGTAACCAAAGGTTGGACCAATTGAAGGCACTCAACTAACCATACCTGGAGGAGGGCAAAGCACCCATTAAAGTCACTGGTGTAAAAATTTCGACGACCTGTCATAATATCAAGTCCTCTCAAAGTCTCTGCCAAAACAGTAGGGATAATGTCGTAACCTTGTCTCAACTGCCGGATGAAGTTGATGATAATGGGTAAGCCTCCACACTTGGGGGAATGCAATAGATAACGAGCAATCATACAGAAAAGGAAAGCATTCCTTCGATGCACCCTAAAGCTTTCAGTAGTTGATCGAAGTGGGGCAAACTCCTAGATAACAGCATAAAGATTGATTCGATCACTTGCCATGAATCGCCTCGCCTCTTTAGCACTCCAACCGAAAAATTCCTATATTTCTATCGAGCAAATAGTTGCAATGTTGGCGAAAAACATCTCCCCGATGATTGTAAACAAGACAAGCTCAAAATTCTTCCAGAGTAGGGAAAATTTCCATAGTTTCGAATCGAAAAACATGAAGTTCTCGGATCCAGAAACGAGATGCCTCATGTATCAAAGCACGACATGGACTGATGCATTGGAGCTGAAAGAGTGCATAAAGGTGCACTTCTTCAAGGACTTCAGGGTCATCGTCCCTCATTGCTACCATCCATCGGTGGAAAGCAACATCCATGATAATATGAGAGCAACAAAACACAACTCGGATTTCCTGGGTACATCATAAAATGTAAGTTAAGGAAAGGACCAACTTACAGGAAAATATCATATGACACATCCACCAAAAGTATACTGATTTTTTTCCTCTTTTTTTTTTTTTTTTTTTTGAGAACCCTTTGAGCCAATTTAGAAAATGTAAGATTGGTCTCTCAGATGACCGCGATCATGTCTGGGCCCAAACTCTAAACTAAAACAGATGTTGAGATACACATATCGAAGGAAACTAACCCGATGGTTCTACCACGGGTAGAGTAAACTTTGGATAGCGACCTCACGAGAGGATCACACTGACTAAAAAAAGAGTTACGCTGAAAGAGGGGCTATTGAAAACTCTTGGGAATCATCGAATATGAGAACGGTAGATGGAGTCTTCGAGCCAGATCAAGACAATTATTTGCAAGGATGACGAGTTCACGAGAGAAATCGCGTCAATCAAAATAGTCATTTTGAAAAAAGGACTAAAGATGAAAACTCTTTGGAATACACCGAATTCGAGAGACGGTGGGAAGAGTTCTTAGTCGGACTCGATCACCTCCTGATGATAAGAGGAGCGAGAACTCCTTTGTCTGAAAGGGGAAAGGGATAGCTAAAAATGGAAAATTAGGTCCAACCCGCCATGAGGTGTGGGGGAAATATGACCGAGCTCGATTTTGACTTTCAAGCTGCCTACGTATCCTAAAAATTTAGGAATCAGGTCGAGCGTAGTTCATGCCTCAAAGGCAGTTTTCCTTCATTGCATTCCTTTTTTTCTTTTTTTTCTTTCTTCTTTTTTTATTTTTATTTATTTATTTTTTTGAATGCAGAGGCTAAACATAATACTTTTTCAGCTGATCTAAGTTGGTTAGGTACTGCAGTTCTTGACCATCAAGATCTACAAGGCGTATTGCCTTCCCCGGGAGGATTTCCTTCACTGCAAAAGGGCCACTCCAGTTTGGCCTAAACTTGCCCCTTGGATCATGAATGGGTGCTCTCTGCTCCTTTAAAACCAAATCTCCAACTTCCAAGGAACGTGGGTGGACTTTTTTGTTGAAAGCCCTTGCAACTCGCAGTTGATACTTCTTCATGTTGTCCATTGCCTTCATCCTTTTTTCATCAATGAGGTTCAACTCCTCGTACCTTGACTTGAGCCAATCCGCTTCTGGAATCTGACTCTCCATGAGAATTCTAAGAGAGGGGACCTCTAGCTCAACCGGGAGGACTGCTTCCATCCCGTATACTAAAGAGTACGGAGTTGCCCCAGTTGGAGTTCTAATAGAAGTCCGATAAGCCCATAAGGCATAAGGTAATTTGTCAGCCCAATCATTGTTCTTATCAGCCATCTTCTGGAGTATGACCTTCATGTTTTTGTTTTCCGCTTCAACTGTTCCATTGGTTTGAGGACGATAAGGAGAAGACCTGTGCCTTGCAATCCTGAATTGGTCACACAACTCCTGTGCCTTGCCCCTAAAATGTTGACCTTGGTCAGAAATCACCTCATGGGGCATCCCATGTCGGCAAATGATATGTTCTTGCAAAAATTTGGCTACCTTTGCCGCTGTGAGTTTTGCGTATGACTGAGCCTCTACCCATTTGGTGAAGTAATCAATAGCTACCAACACAAACTCATGCCCGTTCGAAGCTTTGGGCTTAATTTTTCTGATCACATCAATACCCCAAGTGGAAAAAGGCCACAGAGAACTCAACGTGTACAATTCTGTTGGGGGCACATGGATGAGGTTGGCAAAAATCTGACATTTATGGCACTTCTTCACAAATTCTGTGCAATCGGCTTCTAGTGTATTCCAAAAATACCCTAAGCGGAGAATTTTCTTAGCCAACATACGAGCATTCATGTGAGGGCCACAGATTCCCTGATGTACTTCCTCCAAGATTGTCTGTGCTTGATCTTCATCCACGCACACCAGTTGTACACCATCAAAAGATCGCTTGTATAAAATATCTTCGTGTAATATGAATTGGGTGGCATAACGCCTCAGGAACCTTTTATCTCCTTGGGTAGCATCTGCAGGGTACTTCCCCTCTCTGATAAAATCCACAATATGGGCAAACCAAGGCCTACCATCTACTGTCAGGGCATTGACGAAGCCTTGATGCGAAGGATGATCTCTCCGATCTATAATGAATGGTTGTATTTGCTCACCCGAACCAAAATCAACCATCGATGCGAGAGTAGCCAAAGCATCGGCAAACCTGTTATTGTCCCTCTGGAAATAGTCAAAACTAATTTCTGTGAACTGCTTCATTAGAGACTCTACACACCCTTGGTATGGTTTTAACTTTTCCTCCTTTGTTTTCCACTTGCCTTGGACTTGGCATATGACAATCGACGAATCTCCGTATACTTCTAATCTTTTGACCCCAATAGAGATGGCTGCTTTCAATCCCATGAGGCAAGCTTCATACTCGGCCATGTTGTTGGTGCACTCGAAGTCCAACCTATATGCCATGGGCATGTTCAACCCTTCAGGAGTTATAAGTAGAACTCCGGCTCCGCAACCTTTGTGATTGGCGGCTCCATCAAAGAACATTTGCCAACTGCCAACCTCATTTTCAACCTCAACAGAAACTACATCTTCATCTGGAAATATGTCATTCAAAGGCCTCGTATCAACAACTGGATGTGCGGATAGATGTTCAGCGATGACACTACCCTTGATGGACTTCTGGGTGACATACACAATGTCGAACTCCGCTAAGAGCAATAACCAACGTGCTAATCTGCCCGTCAACGCGGGTTTCTCAAAAAGATACTTGATGGGATCCATTCTGGATACCAAAAAGACTGAATAGGTCAACATGTAATGTCTCAACCTCCTTGTTGCCCAAACCAAAGCTGCACAAGTCTTCTCCAGGGTTGTGTACCTTGTCTCACAGTCTGTGAACTTCTTACTAAGGTAATAAATTGCTTGCTCTGTATGCCCATCTGGACCATGCTGAGCCACCATCGATCCCATGGAGGTTTCTAATACAGAGAGATACAACAACAATGGCCTTCCGGGAGTAGGGGGAATGAGGATTGGTGGGTTTACCAGGTAGCTCTTGATGCGATCAAAAGCCAATTGGCATTGAGGATTCCACCTCTTAGGTTGATCCTTTTTCAGTAATTTGAAGATCGGTTCACATATGGCTGTTAGTTGAGAAATGAACCGACTAATGTATTGGATCCTTCCTAAAAACCCTCGAATTTCCTTCTCCGTTTGAGGAGGTGACATTTCTGTTATTGCTTTGATTTTGGATGGGTCAATCTCAATGCCTCTCTCACTTACCATGAACCCCAAAAGCATACCACCTGTCACCCCAAATACACATTTTTGTGGGTTCAGTCTCAGTTTGAATTCCTTGATCCTCTCAAAGAAAACCCTCAAAGCCTTAAAGTGCCCTTCTCGATTAATCGACTTGACAATCATGTCATCTACATACACCTCCACTTCTTTGTGTATCAAATCATGCAAGATAGTGGTGGCGGCCCTTTGGTAGGTAGCACCTGCATTCTTCAAACCAAAAGGCATCACCCTGTATCTATAAGTGCCCCAATCCGTAGTGAAAGACGTCTTGTCTTTATCTTTGGGATTCATTTGGATCTGATTGTAACCAGAAAACCCATCCATGAATGATAGAAGCGCATGCCCCGCAGTATTATCCACTAAAAGATCGATGTGTGGTAAGGGAAAATTATCTTTGGGGCTCGCCCTATTAATGTCCCTATAATCCACACATACCCTGATCCGACCATCCTTCTTTGGTACAACTACGACATTTGCCAACCATTCAGTATACCTCGTCACCTCAATGAACCCTACACTAAGTTGCTTGGCAATCTCCTCTTTTACCATCAGAGCCCAATCCGGACGCATGCGCCGAATCTTTTGTTGGAATGGCTTTGCATCAGAGAAAAGAGGGAGATCATGTTGAACTATGCTGGCATCAATACCGGGCATATCGGCGTATGACCAAGCAAACACCTCCTCAAATTCTTTTAAGAGCTCGATTAATTGGGTTGTCTCTTGCTCATCAAGGGACATGCCAAGTCTAACCTCCCGGGGATCATGTTCTAACCCCAAATTTATCAATCTGAAATCCTCACAGACAGGTTTGGCCTTCTTTTCCTTTAAAGCTTTTAATGATTTAAGAAATTCAGGCGATGGGTCATCGCAACATTCATCATCAGGAGATGGAGGGGATAGGGAAGAGGAAGAAGCAATATACTCGGAAGAATTCATTTCATTAATAACTGGGACAATTACATCAGACTTAGCTCCGACTGGAACCGACACTGCATAAGTGGAAATACCTTCTCCGACATGGAGAGAAACAGAAGGAGAAACAACTAGTGGACTGCCTACAAACTTAAAGGACTTAGGCCCAGACATGGCCGACTCTTCAGATACAAATTTCAGCTCCTCAGGGTAAACAAACTCATCCAAACAGCTCCAGTTAGGAATGACGCCCTCAGCACGATGAATCAACAAGTGGGGTGAAGGTGCCTCAGATTCATTGGTCCCACCAATCATCATGATCTCCTCATCGAAGAGACCGCTAACATCTAGGTCTTCCTCTGTGTGTCCCTGTTGGACCTGTTCAAACTGCTTCAGTGAGTAATGTTCTAACTCTGCCCAATCAATCGCGCAATCAAAGAAGATCTCAAAGCCTGGTAGCCTCTCCCCTGAAAACACATCTAACCATGGTTCTGGGAATCCGCAATAGAAGAAATCCTGCCCTTCCTTGACGAAATAACCATTCAGAGTTTTGAAATAGGGAGTCATATTGACGGTCTCAGATCCATCTTCCATGTTGTTCCACTTTGAAACCTTCACTAGCCCATACTTGACAGTCTTGTTCTGCTGATAACCTGCCTCTGTTGCCTTTCCTTCAGAACTTTCCCCGTTGCTAAGCATATGGATCAAATTCTTCCCCTCATTCTTGTATTTCAACCCTTCATATCTCTTGAAATTTCTGTCATATTTTTGCTTCTTGGCTGCTATCTTTTGTTGGTCCTCCTCTGTCATAACATAACCAAGGCCAAAGCGTTGTGTGTTCACATTCAGAGATAAAATATCTGGGTCACCCTGTTGTCGCACCCCTAGGCCCATGCCTGGAAAATACTTCATTTTAAGAAGCATGTTGGTTACTCCGGGGTTGGTGATGTTAAACTCTGTCAAAGCAAATCTCTCTCCCGGTGAACTAGGCCCCAAAGTTGCATTGATACTGCCCAACTCAAAACCTCCCAAACGAACTTCAGATGTCTCACCATTGTTACTTTCCCCCACATCAACGGATGCCATCATGCTGACCAAGTCAGGATCTGCCAAGACAGTGATCACCTGCCCTTTGAACAAAAATTTTATCTTTTGGTGAAGGGAAGAGGAAACTGCCCCAGCCTTGTGTAACCATGGACGGCCTAAAATCATATTGAAAGACGCGGGAATATCGATAACTTGGAAGTCTACCTCGAATTCTGCCGGTCCAACTACTATCACCACAGTGAAAATTCCCAACACGCTCCTCCTGGTGTTGTCATAAGCTCGAACACATTGACTAGATGGCTTCATCTCGGCTTCATCAAATCCCAAATGTTTAAAGGTCCTGAGAGGGAAAACATTCAACGCCGACCCATTGTCTACCAATACTTGGGGAATTCGACATCCTCTGCAATCAATGGTTATGTGTAAAGCCCTTGTGTGGTTCGAACCTTCAAGAGGGAGATCGGCATCTGCAAACATCAATGAGTTCACTGCGTACGCGGCTCCTACTAGGCTCGCTAGTTGTGCCGAATCGGTCCCAATTGGAACTTGGATGCTTGCCAGAGATTTCAACACTGCTTCCCTGTGGGTAGGAGAGGCCATGAGCAAGCCCCAAATAGATATATTTGCTTGGGTCTTCTGCAACTGCCTCAATACTTGATTCTCCGGTTCAATCAACTTATTGTTCAGTCCCTGATCTTTTGGCCTTGCTGGTGGTTCTGTGAGTCCTGCTGCCTTGTAGTTCTTCCCACTCCGAGTTTCTGCTATTATCTCACCCGGAATGTAGAACTCTACCTCGTCGTCAGACTCCGCAAACCTTTGCTTTGCCTGCAACCCTTCCCCAGGGATAATGATATCATAATCCTCATTAGCTTCATGTTTGACTGCATTTAGTTCCAAGCCAAGGTTTGGTGTGTAAGTCTCAAAATCAGATTCATCATACAAGCCATTGATCTCATCTTCCTTCAACTCTGACTCTACAGGCTCCTTCAAACTAGAAGTGACAACATCAGCCAGAAGGGGGAAAGTAAACCCGCTAAGATCTCCAACGCTGGTCGCCTCTGTTTGGCTACTCTTCACTGATAGAAAACTGATAAGGGAAGTCGGGTCAAAATTTCCTAAATCTTCCTGCAAGGCGTTAACTGTTCGATGCTGAGGAAGGGGATTTGTGGCAACATTAGGTCGTTTGACCCGGATTTCAAACTTCTTTGCATCAAGCAGATCTTGGATTGCCTCCTGCAACTTGTAACATCTATCTGTTGCGTGACCTTGCTGAGAATGGTAGTCACAAAACAGGTTTGGATTGAACCAATCAGGTTTCCGCTCAGGTAAGGGCCTAGGCTCTGGCTTGACTATAAGACCGGCCTGAAGCAAACGATTCAAAACTGAACTCAAAGAAGTCCCCAAGTCAGTGAACTGCCTTCGAGGTCGACGGGGAGCGGGGGTTGCATCTTGCTCAATCACAAATGGCGTTGACGGAGTAGGCAAGGCCGGCGTTGTGGGAAGAATCGCCATCGTGGCATTAGACCCCGAATTCCTCTGTTGGGTAGGAGGTTTTCTGCTGCTACTAGCCTCCTTAGCAAGTTTGCTATACTTGGGGAGCTCTTCTTGGGCGAGGGCATCTTCGACCTGCTGGGCTGCCATTCTGAGTCCCTCAAATGTCAATATTGCCTGGCCAAACAACACATCCTTGTAGGGACCACACACCGACCTCATGATCATGGCAATCTGATCTCGCTCACTTGGTCGATCCCTCATCATGGATGCTTTGTCACGGAAACGCCTCAAATACTCGGTGAACCCTTCATTCGGCATTTGCCTTGTCGTTTCTAATTCTCTTCTTGTTAATTCCACTTCAGTATTATATCCATACTGTTTGGTGAAAGCTCTCATAATGTCCTCCCAAGTGCGAGAGGATGCCTTGTCTAAAGACATAAGCCAATGGTGAGCCGCACCGGTTAGAGAGAATTGAAAAGCTTGCCCCAACATTTCATCTGTGAACCTCTTTATCCTCAACTGTCCAATGAAAGACTTCAAGTGGGTACGGGGATCCCCAGTTCCATCGAACTTGTCACATGTCCACTTGAACCTTTCTGGCAAGATTGCCTGGGGAAAAAAGCATAGCCCCTCAGTATCAAAAATTTGGTCTTCTGCCCCTTTCATATTCCTTATAATGTGCTCCAAACGGTTGACCTGATCCTTCAATTCCTTTTTCTCTTGATCCTCAACTGCCCTGGCGGTAGGAGCATTGACAAAGAAGTCATACTCATCCTCGGCCGGGTAGGGAGGTTGGGGAACAAACCTAGGAGTTTGAGGGCGACTCCGTTGATCCGGAACCTCTTCCCTTGGTGCGACCATATGTGTGCGTACCACCTCCGTGAGGTTGGCCATCATTTCCTCTAGCCTGGCCATTCGACCATCCATGTTATCCAAAGGTGGTTGTGGAGGAACGCCTGCCATCGAGAACCACGGAATGATGGTCCCGAGAGGTTGCTAGGACAATCCCAACTAAGTGGGATGAACGAGAAAGGCTGATTGGGGTAAGATGTTGGCGGCACTGACTGGTACCGGAAAAAGACAAATATAGACGGTGAGATAGCAATACACAACACTCTCCTACTTGAACACAAGACTAGCCAAACATACGCAAGCAAGGACGACCGGACCAAACAAGAGTTAGCTCAAATGAGAGTGGCATCAACTTAGCGGCATACTTAAAGAAGTGTGCCTAAGTTAAAGAGACTCTCAAGTGATGGATCAAGCAAAGGTGGTTCCTGTAAGAACACTTATGTAGGCGACTCTACACTGAATCAATCACCAAAAACCGTGGTGGACGAATATGGGTCCACCGTTAACATCGAGATAGCATGTGTGAAACCTTTACCAGGTTGAGACTTATACCACATCGGACTGGTGGTGTTAGCATATAGCCACGGTACCAATCATACGGTGCAGTTGTAAGAATCAACAACTGGTGTAGTTACAAACACTAGCACCTTTAATGTTAATGATAAATCCAATCCTTCCGTTGGTGGATGGTAGATTGAGACGGGTAAAAAATGACTACAAGGGGTTCCCACATGAACCGCAAACAATATTACATTAGTTGTGTTGATCCTAGTCATTGGTTCTATGTCCAAGTACATGATGCATGTTGGCTAGGTTTAGGACCGGAAAGGCTACCTTGACAGGACCGATATACCTATCACCCGCATACACGGAATGAATCAGAGGCACGTGGTCCCTTTGATATACCAATAGGGGAATAGCTCGAGCATATCGGACTCAGAGTGTTAACCGATTGCATCTCTTTGGGCACACCTAAATGTGTGTGATCTCCCTCAAGCACGCAAGGTAACACCCTCGCCGATAAGTTCCGTATTCCAAACCTAAATGGTACGGTATCAAGGGGTGTGATGTAACTGGGGGCGGCCCAAACATATGTAAGGGACCCTGACAGCTACACCACGGGGGTGAATAAGGGTAAGGCATGCTGTGCTCAATGCAAGAAGTGTATGCAAGTGATGAAAAGTGAAAAATAACATGTCAATATACAACAATAAGATACAAACAAAGCTATACAAACAATGGTCAATCAAGAGTCTGACATCCCCAGTGGAGTCACCACTGTAGGTACCACGGACCTCCGCCGCCCCGCGGGATCGCGATACGGTGCGTAGCGCGTGTGAACACGCTAGGGTTCGACCCTAATGAGATGAGATGGTATCCCCTGGGTATCAAATGCCAAGGGGGGTACACGTTATGGGTAAAAAGGAGTCGCCACCTAGAAAGGGTCTAGGACCCATAAATTTCTCCCCCAATCAAGGGAGAGAGACTAATGACTCTGATGGATAAGGTTGGTTTGCACTAAGATTCTAGACAAGTGTCAAGTGACAGACTGGGAAGGTGTTAGGCACCCGGTCTGCCCGACCCTAAGGCCGGTCTCTTTTTGTTTGACCAAAGTTTGTTTGTACCCTACTAACTAGTCCTAAATCTAGGTCACTGAAAACCCTAAACTAGGTATCTAAGCATGACATGTGAAAACCCTAAACCAAGTGTCTAAATTATGCTAGCTAGGTTATGATGCAAATAATGAAATGATTACGCTAATTAAAATTAAAAAAAACAAAACCTAAATGATTTAATTGATGTATTATGAGTCTTAGATTAAGCTAATGAAATAAGCCTAAACCTAGGATTAGTTGAGCTATTTATGAAACCCTAAATTAAACTAACTCGATTAATTGAGCCTAACCTAGATGGATGATTAATGAATTTATGAAATCCTAAATTGAATTAATTAAATGATTAATCCTAATCCCTAGTAATTTGTGAAATGAATTATTGCAATCCTACTTAATCTAATTAAAAATATTTACAAATTAAATGAGACCTAGTTAATTTATAAAAAAAATGAAGTGGATTAATTACATTAAATGGAAGCATTTTACTAGTCTACCTAATCTAGTTTAGGAAGATTAAACTAAACCTATGGTTTAATTAAATAAATTATGAAACCTAATTGGACTAATTATGTCTACTTTAAGCTAATCCTAAGATAAGTTAAACATTTTTTTCAAAACCCTAATAAATCTAATGAGAAGAGAATCTTTTAACTAATTAATCTAGTTAATTATCCTACATTAAATAACTAATTAGTTGATTGATTAAAATAAACAAACCACTAGAAGGAACATGACTGGTAATTACACAAGTTTAATAAATTGAATTAAATGAAGAAATCAAATGCAATGATTTAAAAAGCTAAATTAACAAACCACAACTAAATAAACAACAGTTAAAATGACTAATTACATTAACTACACATTAACTACGTTACTTTAATCAATCTAGATTAATACTACACTAATGCAAGTGAATGTTGGGGTACAAAAAATAGGAGATAGTAGAGAAACCCAAATCCCCAAATACGTCCTAATGCTACGAGCCGGTTTGAGGGGCCAGCCACGCCCGTCCTAAACTAAACACGCCCTAAACTACGTCCCATACATTATTTAGAGGGAAATAAAATGAAATCATTTGATTTTAAATTTTAAAATTAGGGGAATCTCAAACCTAAATTCTAGGACTAGACACATTACAGAACTGAAATCAAACTAAAATGGATAAAAGAAAAATAAAATATATAAAAAAAAAAGGGAAAGATTCCACATAGAAATGAAATAATAGGTTGGGGCATATTACAATTTGAATTACAAAAATAAATAAATAAATAAAAATGAAATGAATAAATAAAAGAAAATGAACACAAAAAAAAAAATATAAAAGGGAAGGAGATGGGATTTCGGCCACAGGGAAAAGAAGAAAAAGAAGAGAGAAAAGAGAAGAAGTGAAGGAAGGTGGAAACCCAATCCTCATTTCCTTCTGCAGTTCAATTCACCATCGATAACCCACCCTTGTGTCTGTAATAATCCCAATCCCCATTTGAAATATCAAGATTAGCATTCGATTGGATAATCTATAACAAGCAAAACCCTAAGAGGATAAAGGGGAAGACTCCGGCTTCTTGCTCTTTCGATTTCTCTCTGCTTTCTGAAACCCCTCTCAAACCCTTGACCAGTAAATCCAAAAGAAAAGAAGGGAAAGAAAATATGTCCACACAATTTCCAAGTTAATGCACACAATAACACATAGGGAAGGTAAATTGCAAAACAATTCTTTGAACCCACAACAAATCTCAAAAGCAGACATGACTTGCCAACACCAGAATCTCCAATCAGCAAAAGCTTGAACAGATAATCATACTCCTGATTCATGACTGTATATCGCTAAGGAAAACTGAACTACGAGCAACGACGGCGATAACGAAAGACTCCTCCGGTTCTCCGGCACGAATCCAAAGCGAAACTCGTATCTTCGCCAGAAAAGATGAACAAAGAGAGAGAGGTTTGAATAGAAAAGGATTTTCAAACGAAACAAATGTTCAGAGAAGAGTCCTCTCTTTGCGCCCTTTCCATTGGTATGAAGTGATGAGAGAGGTGGTAGCTGGTTGAACGACTGATAACTTTGGGAAGTGGTCCTGGAACCATGGCGGAACCTCGAAGCAAAACTTGGAATGAATTTATTTTCCTGCGTAGCCGATATCCCTCCAAGGTTCTGCAAGGGAATCCGGGAAATTGAACTCGAAGCGGCCGTTAATGCGTTGAAAGAGACCAGAGTACCAGACCAAAATCCTTCGCTCCTAACTAAACAGAGGCACAGATGGAAGCGGAAATGAGTAGATGGAAAGAGGTGGAGAGAGAGAGAGAGAGAGAAGAAAAAGGAAGTGGTTTTGTCATGGTAAAAGAGAAAAGAAGACAGGAAGAAAAAGAAGAAAAAGAAGGAGGGGACGGTTGAGTTCGGTTAGGAGGAAGAGAAGTAGCAGGAGAAGAAGAAGAAGAAGGAGAAAAAGAAGAAGAACAAGAGAGTGGAGAGGGGCGGCTGGAGACTCGGTTGCAGCAGCAGGGAAGGGTGCGGTGGCAGGAGAGAAAAAAAAAGAAAAGAAGAGAAGAAGAAGAAGAGGGGAGAGTTAGGTTATAGGTAAAATTCTGATCCAAGGGTCCAGATTGAAAGAACAAAAGTAACTTAAAAAAAAACTAAACCAAATAAAGGTAAACATGTAAAACTAAAAACAATTAAATTTAACTAAACTAAAAGAATCAATTAAACCATAATATCTTTAATTGGACCGGAATAAATCAATTTAAATCTAATAAATCGTATTGAACCAAACTGAGACTAATTAAACATGATTAATTTCAATAAATAAATTAGCAACTAATATATTAATTAAACTAATTCTAAATCACTATTGGGAGGAAAGAAAAATACCTTAAACCGGCTTTAATCAAAAAAAACAAGGGGAGATAACCCTTGTGCTTTAAGCCCCGAATCGAACCGAACCGGACAAAATCTCCCGGCTCAAGGAAGGAGTAATGTATTAAACTTTTAAACTTGGAGAATCTTTGATTTTAGAGGGAATTAGCAAAAACCATATTCCTTCTCCCAAATCCTTTTTTAATTTTTCTCCTCCCCTTTTTGGAAGAGGGGAAGGGCTATTCTTATAGCCTTGGGACTTGGGACAATTCTCTCAAATTTCCGATGTGGGACTAAAAAACTAGAGAGAATTGTCCCAAAAGGCTTGCTTTTGGACAAAGGGGTTTGGGCGCCACGTGGCACTCTTTGGTTGCTCGGAATGGAATCTGATACCGAACTTTGGAGTCAACTTTCGGGGGTCATATCTTTCAAACCGTTTGTCGGAATTCGACGTGTAATATGTCGTTAGAAAGCTCAGTCCGAGCACTATCCAATGATGTGAGATACGATTGTAGTATCATCCGAAAACCTTTATGAAAATACGCATAAAGTAGGGATCCGGATCATAGAATGAAAGAGAGAATCGGGCGTCGATTCGCATAGTTCTCGCATCAAAGTGTAATGTCCGACTTGAGGGGACAAACAACAATAATCCACAACATCAAATTCTAATTTTTTTTGAAAACATTTTCTCTTGAAAGTTTATAGAAAAAAAATGGTCATTTTCTACTCCAAGTTTGAAAATTCTCCAAGTCTAAAATATCCAACATGTAATCCTTCATATTGTCATCATTGCCGGGGGGTGACAAAATTCGGTGTCTACATCAGGTTGCGTGTGGTTCGAGTTCGATTCCTCTTGCCTCTTTGGGACCACCCACATGAGAATGTTTAGTGCTCTTCTCTGCTTTTGGTGAAAGTTGAATGATCCTCATTCAACCCCAGTATGGCTTGGTCCATGCGGTTGTGTAGTCAGTATGGGCCCGTGGGACTAGTCAGACCAAAGGCTTGGATACCCGTCATTAGCACCAAAAAAAAAAAAAAAGGAGTTCCGGGCCTCCATTGCTTAAATCCCTTCAAACCATGGTCAGAAAGCAGCCAGGATCTTGTCTATAAGAATGGAAGAAGATGAAGAACTATAGAAAGTTCTTGTCCAAACTAACTATTTGAGAGCGGTCTCATTCTTACGATCACATAATTTTAGAATGCTTAATTATTTTGTTCTGAAACTTCTTCCATGTATAATTTGGAAAATGAACATAGATTATTACTTTTGGTTCTTGATTGAATATTAATTATCCTATAGTGAATTGCATCTATAATTCATAAATGCTTCTTGTTATTTTTAGTGGTTTGACTATTAGAGAATTTAAGTGGTTATTTGAACTTTGTAATGCTTTGGCATAGACGGTCCAGTATGAAAATTTATTATTGCTTTTCATGCTATGTTATGTGATTGAAACAACATTTTTAATATCCTAGATTTTTCTATAATAACTGACTGGGATTTTTATTTCAATGTGCAATATGTATGATTTTACTAGTCATCTACAGTAACATCTCCCTGATTATTATTTGTAGTTACAAAATACCTTCTTCAATGTTTTTTCCAACTTGTAAAAACGAACTAAATTTAAAAAAATAATGTATCTACTGAGATTTATAAACAATGTTCTTGGTTGATATATCTAATAAAAAGAAAAGAGAGTTTTCTGGGAGAAATTGAATGGTTTTCATTTTGTTCCCTTGCTATTACTATGACCAACTTCAGGCCAAGCCTATTGCAATGAAAAGACCTTTACTTGGTTATGCAACTTGAAAGCATATTGGAAAACTATGGAATTTCTTGGATCCTTTAGTTTTGCATACCCTTTTTGAGGTATTTCTTAATAATTTTTTGTTGGTTATAATGATTGATCTGGTTACTGAAAATTAATGGCTTAATTTCTATACAGAAATATTGCCCAACTTGCAAAGGTTAGGATTATGAAGAAACAAGGTCACTGGGAAGATCTTACTGTGCCTCGCAGGTAAGATCCCTGTATTGGTTTTCTTACATTTTGAGCTGATTTTTTTTGGAATCTCAGCTGGCATTTTGGTCATTCTTGATCCATAATCATTCTGTGGGTGTCTTGAAGTATTAAAATGCATGCTGAGTACTGAGTTTTGTTATTCGTTGAGGTAGTTCTTCCACTTATCTGATGCAACATGTTGTCGGAAAATATTTTTTTATTATTATATTTTGGGAAAAGGAGTGGTTAGAACCTGCTTGTGGTTGATCAAGTAGATCATTGTGCAAGTTTTGTAAAGAATTTGAGTAGGTTTGTAATGCTCTGCTATTAGACAAGATTTTAGATTAGCTGTCTGCTTTACTTGGAACTTCTGCAGTTAATAATTAAGTAAATAGAAAATGTATGCCTTTTTCAAACTGTCAGTCACATGCCCAATTCTGCTTTTGGTCTTCAATGGGGAAGAACCCTCTTGTATTTGATTCAGGCAGGAAAATGTTGTGTAGAAATTAATATAGAATTTTCCACTACATTAATTGCATTTATGTTGCTTTCTGAGTCATACAAAAGATGTAGAATTGGGCCTCTCTTCTTCGGGAACTTTCATTCACTATTATTTTAAATAAATTGAAAATCCTATGGTGGGTAGCTTGTACCACTTCCCCTAAGAAAAATCTTGTGGTATCTCTATCAGGGTTGTTCTTCCTATGTTGCTCCAAGATGATTTTTACTTCTAATGTTTGCATTGTAGCTGTAGGTTAGCGTAAAAGAATACTTATGTATTTTGTTCTGTAACAAGTAGGTCTTAAGTTTGTAACAGAAACAGTAGATGAAGTAGTACTAACTATTATTTTCCTTACATGGCTATGGTTTAAAGGAAGCAGAAACATGGGGAGGTTTTAGATTGATGTTATCATAAATGATACAGTACAGCTGATTCTAGCTGCAGCTTCTGGTTCTTGGTTGGTTTACAAGTTTGGAAGGCCTTTGATTGTGGACCAGTTATTACCTGTGGAAAAACTACACTTGATTGCCTCATTTTCTTGCTTTCTAGGAGAGACAGGTTTAATGTTTGGGCCTCTCTTTGTGTAAGCTATAATATTAGAAAGCTCTAGAATTTAATATCCTTGAGATATGGTATGCTATCGAGTATTAATTACATAAGTTATTATAGCGTGATAAACTTAAAATAATGAACCTTTTACCTGTTTTCCATTATTATAACAGTAATAACTGTTACGGTGTTGTAAGTTATATTTTTGTAAAAGAAATGTTTTCCATTATTATAACAGTAATAACCGTTATATGGTGTTGTAAGTTATCTTTTTGTAATATTTCATTTCTTTTACATCAATTAGGTAGCGCATTTTTCTAGGTAATAATTTTGAGAAAAAAGTTGTATTCTGTGTTCCATTGTTGCCACAACAATTTATTACAGTCGTCCACCAATCTCTTTATTTTATCACCTTGCACTTGCAAAATTTGATGAAAACTATTTTTCTTTCCCATACTTTTATAACTATAATTTTTCTTGCTTATATATTTAGTCATTGTAGTTCAGTTCAGCATTCATGTTGAATTGTCTCGTTGTGATCATTGATTCCTCTCATCCAATTTTCAAAGAGTTGAACAGT
>NW_024869012.1:0-41956 GCF_013358625.1 Macadamia integrifolia
ATTCACCCACACATTGGGGCCCACTTGCCCAGGTGATGAATATGTGGTCCGGGCCATGGGTCATGGGCCATGTACTTTGGGTGTGAACAGGACAGTTCATGCACTAACCTATATATAAATATCAAGCTAGCCATGCATAGCACGGATTTTTTGTGTGGTTTTAGCAGAGGTGCTAACCAACACCACACCATTCCATTAGGATCCATCCCTGTACGGTACTACAGTGGTCCCATATCTATATGTGGCTCCGTACTTTTGTGTTACGTACTCTGATGTAATAGTTAATATTACATCTTGATCGTACGTGATGGGATGTAGTCGTCATAGGATGTTTATTTCTATCACGTAGTAAAATAGAGAGATAAAATTTTGTAAACAAATAGATCTCAAGTTCCATCATTAATATGTTAGTCATGCATGAAGTTCATTGCTTAGCAAAACAAAGCATTGGTTTTCAATAGATTTAGTAAGCAAAATTAGCAATGGGATCATCTTCTGCCAATTTCGATTTCAATAGATGGAAATCGATAAAAAATTAAAAAAGATCAGCCATAATAATCGACCTAAACTAGAGAAAGCAACTTCTTTTTCAAATTGCGAATTAGATCTAACCAATTTTGATTGGTTTTTACTATAATCATAGATCTGATTCTGATTTCTCCTCAAACATTGATATCTGTAGCTTTGTGCATAGTTAGAAAATCAGATTTTTCAACTCAATTTGTCGTATTCAAATTCAAGTGACTTGAGGGAGCCAAATTTGATTAGGGTGAATCATGCTTTCTTTCTTTCTTTTTTTTCTTTTTTTTATGCTAACCCCTTGGGGTTAACTAAGGCTATGATTGTCTTCACGAGCACAATAAGAAAAATGGGTTAATATTGAAAATGACAAACAAAATTTCTAATGTTTTGTTTATTTGCAGACCAAACTTATACTCTAAAAAGTATATGATTCCAAAAAAACCTTAAAAAAATAAAATATAAATATAAAATATAAAATATAAAAAGGACAAAACAAAAGCCTGTGAATTTCTCATAACTCAAGTAAAAACACCAAATCAATAAAAATTTGGCCTGACTTAAATCTGGTCAATTTGGTCATTTTATAAACTTGGATTCTTAAATCCTGATCAAGTTTCATGTTTTTTTTTTTTTTTTCATTCGAATTTGATGACTCTTTTAGGTAAAACCTGATTTTCCAATTATGATTGTACGCTATGTTACACTAGAATGTATACCAATTATTTAAATGATTAACTTTCGATGTAAAATTTGGCATGTGATCTATTTAATGATCAGATTTGCCATTTGATTCTTCTATTGGAAGTAGATGTTGATTGTATTCTTCCAATGGAATTATATATTCATGGTTGGCGAAAAGGGAAAATACAAATATATTTTCTAATCTCAATTACATGGATTTAGGGTTGGGATTTGAGATAAACGAATCCTATTCTAAGTAGTTCTACCATCAAAACAAGTCCCATAAAATGTCATATATTCCTTGATGCGGACAATAATAATGAGATTAGCTTTTCATCTCCTCCGCTGCCACAAAGGAAGTATATAAGGTGTGATGACACAATAATACATCACACTACTGGACTGCTTGATTCAAAAGCTACCCATTATTATTATCCATTTTATACACAACCCCGTGGTTACTTTGGGGCCACACATGAACGAAAGAGATGACACCATTACATATATTGGATGGCCTAGATTACTCCTTATAAGAGAAACATAATTAAATCATAGTTACCATCTATAAGGTGTCTTCATACTTAACCCCTAAGGTAAGGGTTCAATTGGTTGGTTTGGTCTAATTTTGGATAGGTTAAACCATTTCATTATTATATTTGGTCAAATCAAAATTAAACCATCAAGTTGAAATTCAGTCTCGGGCGATTTTGATTTTGGTTTTGATTTTGATCAGTAACCTTTTATTGGGCTATCATCAATGGTATGATTCAAATTTCAGTGTGATTTTATTTTTGTGTTACATATAAGTATTTGAAAAACGACAATAAGAACATTTTTTTCCAAAATTGGTTTGATTTTCAATTCCGATCGGCCCAATCAGTTCACTTTATTTTTAAGTCCCTAGAAACCCTAATCCGAAACCACCCGACAAAAGGGTTCGATTTTGATGATCCAGGTTTGTTCTTTTGGGTCTAGTTGGTCCAACCGGTTCAATTTTAAATTTTATGCTAAACTAGTAAAGATCCTAATTCCTTGGGAGGGTTGAACCAAGTAACATTCCCTATATTTAGCTGTTGCCGTTTTGCAAGATAGATCAAGAGAAGTGCCTTCCCAAACCCCAGAAGAGAGAGAAATAGAGAAGAGAGAGAAAGAGAGAGAATCCGGGGTGAAGGGGGGTTCTTTACCTTAGTATCCTGAGTTCAAAAAATTTAATAGATCCAAACCCTAACCCTAAGATAAAAGGGTCTCCGCAGGAGTAGTAGTTGAAGAAGAGGCAACCATCGCCTCCATCTGTGTCGAAATTAAATTCTTTTCTTTCAATTCCAAATTTCCAACCCCTGTCTCCCTATACTTCTTCTTCTTCTTCTTCTTTATTTATAGGCTTCCTTCTCTGGGTAGAAGACTCTAAAATAAAAAATCTCTCTTTGTATTCTCTTTCTTTCTCTGATTTCAATTCGCTTTTCAGATCCTAGAATTCCAAATTCTTTCTTCTCTCAACTCTGGCCGTTGTGAATGGTGGAAACTGACGGCTGTGATTTCATGCTTTACTCACACCCTGCGAGGGCAACCGCGCGATTCCCAGCCGCGCAGTTTTCCTCTCAATCTTTCTTTGCAGTAGCCCACCACTGCCTTCCTTTCTCTGCTGCATCTGTCTTCTCCTTCGGTTCCTGCAAGCAAGGCTGGTACTACCGCTGCCTCGGCGTTGATCCCTGAAGAAATTAACCCGTTTTCCTTCCTACCCATCTCACCTTTCTTCGATCTATCATCGCCTTAATCTCTATTCTTATCGGGTTTCGTTTCTTTTGTTTTGATTCGATTCAATTCGATTCTCATAACCCTTCATCTTGTTCAGTTATTTTGGTAGCGCATTCGATCAGATACATCAAATAGAAGAAAAAAAAATATGTTGCTTCAGAAGCCCAAGAAGAACAACCAGAGCGTCAAGGGCAAACGCCTCTTGATCACCATCAATGTCCTGGGAAGCGCAGGACCTCTTCGATTCGTTGTCAATGAGGAAGAACTCGTGGCCGCGGTCATTGACACCGCCCTTAAATCTTATGCTCGCGAGGGTCGTCTCCCTGTTCTGGGTTCTGATCTGAATAATTTCCTCCTTTACTGCGCCAATGCCGGAGCCGATGGTATTGTAACACATCCATAATGAATTCTCTGGATTTCTTTTTACTAATTTGGTTGATATTTACGAGGATTTTGCTTTTGCAGCTTTGAGTCCGTGGGAGACCATTGGATCTGGCGGAGGAAGGAATTTCGTGCTGTACAAGAAACCGCAGCATCAGCCAACCGAGTCAGTTGGAGGTGAGAAACCAACACCGACGCAGATGATTGCTAGGAAGGGAAATGGTGGCTGGAAATCATGGATTAACAAATCCCTGAGTCTCAAGATCTATTCTCATTGATTCCAAATTCATGGAATCTTCGATGAAGGAAGAAGGAAGAGGGAAGATACCCTCAAAAGACTTCACTTTGATCATTTAAAATTGATGTTCCTCTTCAAAACAAATATAATGGAGATTATGGAACACCTTTATTTCCTGTCATAATTTGCTTTATTTTTTTAGATTTTGGGTTTCGTGTTTCGAGAATGATGAATGTTCTCCATTGAATAAAAAGTTGTGCTCCTTCCCGAGCTTTGAACTCGGATGATCTTCGATAATAACTACTCTGTCGTGGTTCTGTAATCTCTGTAGTTTGATTTTGCTTGCTTGCTTGTTTGCTTGTTTGATTCAATAAGATCAATTTTGAAATGGGTTTTTCATTAATAAATGAATCAGTTTTGCCTGATGGAGAGGTTCTGGTTCTAAAATTGTGAACCTCAACTACTGCATTTCCCTACTTTGTCAATGGTAAGTTTTGCTCTCAAAATCTCCAGGTTGGCTTTGGTTGGATATTCGGATTCTGAGATGCTGATTTGGAACATAGGCTACTTAAAAGCTTAGTTACGAATTATTTATGAATAATTCGATCTGAATCGTAATCAAATTCAAAAATTTTTAAAATTTTTGAATTTTATAGATTTTTTTTAAATTCACGAATAATTACTCGTATGTTACTTTTCTTCTTTTTCTAATAGAAACATACAAATAGATAATCTCCCACACTTTTACAAAAAAAAATTTTCACCCCGTTTTGGGTTTGATTAAGTTTTACAGTTGTTACTCTCTCTGTTCAGTCCCCCTCAATAATTTGAGTAATAAAAAATGAGTTTAGAAAAATAAAGTTAAATATAATATTTTTATCTTTAAAATTTAAAATTTTAATTTTTATATCATTTGTATATTATGTACATATGATAATTGATAGATAATATGAAACAAGTATTGCAAATATTAAAAATAACATCTGAATTTTTTTTCCGCTTTTTATTTTTTAAACAAATAATTCCCAAATCTGAACTCGAATTTTATTCAATAGTCACGTTTGTGTGCATGACAGCATGAGTCTATTACCTTCTAGTGTTGTTGTTTACTGTTTTAAGGGGAATTAACTATCACTCCCCTACACTTGACCCATATTTACTAAAATTCCCCTACCTTTTACATTTTTACTAACATATTACAATTTTTTCAATTTGATTGGTTCAAAAAAACCAAACCGCTAACAAGTTTTGTCTCATCCAATCATTAAGGATATTATAAATTCAAAAAAGAATAATTTTTTATCCGATTTATATCTATATCGGTATCATATGTTCCAATCAGGTACCACATGTTTTTTAATTTTTTTTTAATCTTTAGATTGGCTGAGACAGATACCAATCTAATATCGATAAAAAAATTGATTGCTAAATTTGTGATGATGGATGAGATAAATAATAATAATAAATAAATAAATCAACATCCCTGATGATTCGATGAGACGAAATAAATAATAATAATAATAAATAAATAATATCTTTAAGGACACAGTAGCTAGTCAATATCCTTGGTGATTGGATGAGATAAAACTTGTAAATGATTTGGCTTAAACCATGTTTTAAACCAATCCATTTGAAAAAAGTGCAATTGGTCCCAATTGGTTACAAGTGAAAAGGAAGAGTAATCTGAGTATTTAAAAAAAAACAGGGGAGAACGAGATGTAAGAATAAAAAAGCAAGCGAGTATTAGTAAAAATGTAAAAAGCAAGGGAGTTTAAGTAAAAATGTAAAAAGCAAGTGAGTTTTAGTAAATATAGGCCAAGTGCAGAGGAGTGATAGTAAATTCCCCCGATGTTTTAATCGTGCAGACATATAAAAATTGTACCCACTGCACAAAACTCTAGAGGTATAAGAGGGTTATAATGTACGAAGTCTTATTCAAGTAATAGTCAAACTTGCAATCATTACATCACATTTGAAAGAACAATCTTACTGTTGTGCCAAGATTCACCCTCATCATTGTCAAAGTAATTAAAAATATGTTTTGATTTACGAAAGAATCTGCAATATTTGAAACCACGGGATGTATATTGGATTTTTGGTGATTAAAATTTGCACAAAACCATTGGTCAAATATGCCACATCTTTAAAATAGGAATGAGGAAAACGTGGTTGAAAACATGCTTGCTTTAAAGCATCGCGTGGAGTATGATCACCAGATTCCACGGAGAGGATTGAAGTTGTTCTTACTTTTATATTTGTGAAGTTTTCAACCTATTCAATGTACAAAGTTAGAAGAAATGATTTACGCATTGACAATGGCACATGTGTCTCATACTCTCTCTCCTCCCTGCTTATGTGGATCGTTAGGCACTCCCTCATTTATGTCATTTACTTAATTTGAAAGATTAGATCTCTCTCATACATGTGTTAGGAAACTGATTTACATGATTTGATTCAATTTCCTCTACAATGATGACGTCAAACACCCTCTCCCTATGTGATAGTTTTACAGTTTCACTTGAATACTAAGAAGAAAAGGTGGGGATCATCATTCATTAAAGAGAAAGAAAAAATCCTTTTTTTGACCATGATATAAATTTGATTTTTCTCCATATTAATTGGCATAAAAAACCTTCTCCCAGCCCTAAACAGTTTTACAGTTTCGCTCGAACAAGAAGAAGAAAAGGTGGGAATCATCATTCATGAAAAGGAAAGAAAAATTCATTTTTTATGACAACGACATAAATTTGATTTCCCTTATGTGCTAATAGTTTCATAGTTTCACTTGAACATGAAAAAGACAGTTTCACTTGAATACAAAGAAGAAATGGTGGAGTTTCATGTAAGAGGAAAGCAAAATTTCTTTTTTATGACAATGATATGAAGTATCAAAGAAAATAAAATAGGATAATCCTAAAATAGGAAGGGACTCACATCCTTTCAAAAAGTATCCTCTCCTCTACCTCAGCGATCTTTATATGCAAATTAATAGCCAACACATCTTTAATGCTTCACATATTGGAAGGGCATCACTTGGTTGGCTTCCAAACATATTTATTAGTTAATATTAATAGATGACAAATCTAGACAAAGATCTCTCTCTCTCTCTCTCCCCTTCCTTTCTTTTCCTATTGTTGGTTCTTAAGTCTCAAACAATAGAGCAATTGAGATAAGACCCTACAAAATAACTTTGTTGTAGGGGACAAGTTCAAAATATCTGTTTGATTCAATAAATATATATATATATATATATTATTCAATAAATTTGAAGACTCAATTCAAGTGAACTTTCATATTAAACAATTGCTTTGTTTCATCATTTCATGAGGCCTTGTTTGTCTTCATCAATCTTCCGTCTTTTTCTTTTCTTCCAACTATCTTTCTTCCTTTCTTTTTTCTTCCTCTTTAATATTAAACAAAGAGAAGAAAAAAAAAATTCTAATTGTGTAAGAGAATCACAAAGATATTCTTGTGCAATGGTGAGAGTCTTTTTTTTCTACCCAAAACAATAAAAAAAAAGTCCTTTTTAAAATATGACCAAATAACTCGTATAGTCGTGGGACCAAAAATTCTAAATTTGTTATATAAAGATGACCAAGTATAGAGTATGGTGGAATATCCTTCTAAAAAATTGAAAAAAGTCTGGCATCACAAATGCTCACATCTTTACCTAACCTATATATCTTTTATTTTTAGTTTTTAAATAAAAATCTCAACCTCTTTATTGATCAATATATCTATCTAGGCTATGTTTGGAAGCTAAAAATAGAAAATAAAAGAAAATAAAAAACATAATAAGATAATAATAATAATGATGAGATAATAATTGATTTTTATGTGCTTTTTTCTCTCTTCAATTTCTTTTTCTTTTTTTTTCTAACTTCGGACATAGCATGTTTAAATGTTATAATATTAATAATGAATAAAGTTTACATATTCTATTCTTATGAGTGAAATACATATATACGGAAAATCTTGTTGTGAGAAAATTGTAACCTTATTTTTTTGTCCTTTTAGTATAAAACCTTTTTTTTTTAAACAAAGGTAAAACCATGTTATATCACATATCTACTTGAAAAACATACATAACAATGACTACTCTTAAGAATGACATAACAATAGATCATCTTCAAATTATTCTGAAAATATTTTTCTATACCTGATTGAAAAAACTTTTGGAATTAAACAATAAAAAATTAAAAGAAGGTTATAACTTTTCCGGACGCACCACTTTGATGACGACAAGATGTACAATTATGTTTGTATAGTTGGCATATTTCTTTCTTATTGCTCTTGTCATAAGTATTTCAAATACAAATTAGGAGAAAGGAATCTTGTGCCACCTGCCTGCTTAGGAAGGGATTCCTCTTGTATACTATCAATATACTATGTGGACAAGTGATGTGACAATCACGATCCTTGCATAGAGTGCATATAGTTTGGATTAGCCACAAATTTAAGAGCCTCATTTAGTGAAATAGACTCTAATGTATCGACACACATACCATGTATGCTGACTAGTACTTGATATTCCGCCCAGTACTATGCACTCTTATAGTTAAGATTTTGCCCAAAAAATAAATAAATAAATAAATGAGCTCCAATTAACTGAGTCGTCACATGGTAGATATTTAGGCGTCATAGGAAACCCTTTCAAGGTGGGCCATGCAGAAACAAGAGCTTAGTTGATTACATCATTCTCTTAAATAAGTCTACTATTGACTGATTTCATAATTAGATTAGAAAAAATAAAATATTATTGAAGTATAAAATAAGTATAATTTATGAATAAAGTGAGCTATTTTAATTATGACACAAACTGTTAGAAGTTTGTTATACTAATATTATTGAAATCCAATTTCTTAGAAAGTCGGCTACTATGGTAGCTCAATAAGAATGCAAGGAGTAGTCCCTAATCCAAAATTACCCTATATTTCTCTATGTAGGCTATAGGATTAAATCCTGCGGAGGATCTACCACTTCCAGTGCTGTCTTTCTCACTGGTTATTAGTGAAAAAGGAAGAAAAGCTCCAGAGATATCCGCAGATTATGCTTCTGAGTCCCCAATATTTGCAACACTACATGCTGTGTTGATTAGAAAAAAAAAAAGCAGATTAGATTGGAATTCGGAAGGGAAGGGACAAGGAAAAACGGAAAGGATAGGTAGCCATTGGTGTCTATTTCAGTTTACAAACATTAACAGGTGCTTTGGTCTCTCGTCCTTGTGCTTAATGTACGGGTTATATGATTACATATCATATCATATTAGTTTTTTGAACCAACTCCTTTTCCTTGATTTACGCAGCTGTTTCTCTCTCTCTCTCTCTCTCTCTCTCTCTCAAGTGAAGTGACTATACACTATAGATGTAAGAAAGTGACTGGAGAGTGGAGGCTTTGGTTTGATCCTTGGCAATCCAAATTGTCAAAAAAGATCTGACTTTAGGTTATTAGCCATATCATAACTGCAATTCCTTGACACTACTTAAGATTGAGTTGTTGGAAAATTTAGGAAGATAATGACTCAAGTAAAAGTAAGGGTGTCAATCGGATTGATTCGATTCAAAATATAAATTATAGAAACTAAAACAAAATCGAATCGAGAATAGAAATACATTTTCAAAATCATAAACTCAATTTCAGTTTTTATTTGGTATCGTAATCAGTTTTGGTCTTATTTTAATTTTCATGAATCATCCACAAAGATATTTCACCAATGTAGAATATTAGGCCTTCAAACAATCCAAAATGATTAAGGATCGTTAACAGGGTTTAAAACATGGAAATCAGGATCTAAATCAGGTCTAGCTCGTTCCAAAACTGTCTTAATCTAGATCAGCCTTGACCGATTCAGCAGATTAAATTCTGATTTTTGAATCCCTGGTCGAACAGGCCAAACTAGCCTCAATTGACCCAGATTAATCCCACTGAAGACATCTCATTGGGGTTGAACTTCTAGCTTATTGATAGGTTGTTAGGCGGTTGGTGTGGATGATTGATGGATCCACCCACTTAGTCCCCACATTTTTTAAATTACTTGTAGCTAATAGTTGTAGTATTAGAATAAGTGTAGCTCAATGTACTTCCTTGTTGGCTCCTCTGTGGCTCTTGTGTCTGTGCCCCTTAATGGGTCTTACCTGGCATAGAGGCCCTTGCACTAGCACACCGAAAAGAAGAAGAAGATATCTCAGCTAAAGCATATTGGTCTTAATTCCCACTGCTTCATGCTAGAGTTGGCTTAGTGAAATCACTACTTTTAAAAATTTTAAATTGAAGAGTGAAGTGGCTATCCATTAAGTTAGGATAAGACTGAGTTTATCGTTTGTTATTGTTGAAGTGGTTGCCTATGTTGAAATTGCCTTTTTGTCAAAGGACTAGACTATTGAAGCTAGTCTCATGCTACATTGATCATTTCATAGCTTCTTATTGGTGCAATACTCTCTATATCATTTGTTTTGTTTAGGGAACTCTTTGTTGCGTTTTATGTCTTGTATTCTATAATGTTTCACATAATTGTTACTAGATTTGTATACATTTGGCTCAAGTTTTGGATCCAATACATGTACATGAGTAAATATGTAATTATATAGATATTAGGGTTTCTCTCGTATTGTATATAATTGTTTGTTTGATTTCTTCCTCAAAATTTGTGCATTCGTTTCCAACGGCCCTGTTTCTATGGGCAAAAGTTCTTGAGCTGACCACGTAAATTACTATTAGTCTCTCTCTCTCCTCACATAAAATGGCCTCCCTGGCTTTGTGTGCAGATACACGTAAGCACAAAGATGAAAGATAACCTAGGAGGGTGAGATTAGATTTGTATTATATCATAGACCATGACAATGTGAAGATGATAGTAATCACTGGAAGTGAACCGTTTCTCCAAGATTAGACTGGCTTGGCGGTCTCTGTATTATATTAGAGTTCATCCTTCACCACTTAAATGTTGGCCCCAGTTTAACACTTTTAATAAAATCTTATTAATGCTTGGCTTCACATCTACCTAATAAAGTCCTCTCATTGGAAATCCAGTGGCTAAAAATAAATAGAACCTCCACCACTTAAGTTTGTCTGCTTTTACCTCTAATGAAGTCTTCATATATAGTTTTGGCATTGAGCCACAAAAAAAAGAGAGGAAAAGATAATGGCCTTCATAATTAAAATACATATATGATCTGATATGATAGCTAAAGCAAAAGCTTTTGTGACATGGCATTAAGAAATAAGTATCTATCAAGTTCAATCATCCAGATAATGCATTTTGGTCGGGAGCATGGTTTACGTCAATGCCTTCTTATGTCTATCTTTCTCCTTCTTTCTATGAATTAAAATCTCTACCTTTAATCGGAAGGAGAGAGATAGACCCATGGAGCATTAGCATAAACCACACTTCTATAAATAACTCAAACCTAGAGTGAAATGATCATGCATGAGGAAAGATTTTAAGGTTGAACATAAAACTTTAAGGCAATAAATGGAGGGAGCTTCTTAAGTACATAGATGCACAGAAAGCCTGAACAAACCAATGTAAAATTTGAACTCCCAATAAAAATTCAAAATCATAAGTAGCAATTTTTCATCACACAACTTCAATCGCCCTCAACCAGATGGTTAATGAGTGGATGAAATGTCTTTCTCATGCTTGTAGTACAAAGTAATAAATTTTTCTTCTTCTTCTTCTTCTATTTGGGCACTATAGCAAACCGGATTGAAGCCCATGTAGGCTGGCCCAAGGTGTTTACCATTTGTATGCAATGGAGGTGGTTTCGGAGTTTACAATTGTTAAAGGGTCTAATCAAAACCTTAAATCAGTATATCGAAATAGCGCCACAAGTAAGTAAATGTACTTAGGATCTCCGCAAACTAAAATTGGACTATAACTTTATAACTCCCAACATCTCAAGAATCTTAGGATCTCAGCAAACTAAAATTGGACTATAACTTTTGTTTGAGATTTAAAATATAACCGCAAGCGTACGGATCAGTGTAGCTACGGGTCGAACACAGGGAGAGCAGCCACTTTATTTTTTATTTCTTTTAATAATGCGAAAGTGAACTGATTAATGGTTGTGATCTAATTCTAATTACCGTCCTAAAAATAACGTCCTAACCATTCGTCATCTAAGAATTTAAAGACGCAAACCACGCAATTAAAATTAAATAAATAAATAACTAAAAATAAACAACCCATGCAATTAAAAAAAAAAATAAATAAATAAGTAAAGGAAAAAAAATGCTGAAATAAAAATAAAGTAAAAGAAAGGGGATAAAGCTAGAGAGAGACTCACAAGTAGGTTTCTCTACTTAGCCCGAGGGATGCATCATAATATGAGCTTCCCTACTTGACCAGAGAGTCACTCTTACAAGGGTTTCTCTACTTGGCTTTAGGGAAAGGGAGACAATTAAAATAAAAGTAATAAATTGATGGTTCTATGGCTAGGAGGGGCAAAGCCAACACATACACTAGCCATGAACCTTGGGGGAAAGGAATAGCAATAATGTAATGACTGAATAAAAATCCTAAATTAAGAAAGAAAGGGTAGTCAGAAGAGGGAATGAGAGGGGGGAGAGAAGACTACTGAAGAAGCCTACTTACTTGAATCAATGCTTGAACTTGAAAAAAAATTGCTCCACGGCTCATGATCTTGTCACCTAGATCTAAGCCTAGAACTATAACTTAAAAAATTACAACCCAATTGCATAAATCATAAACATAAAAAGGCTGAATAAAAATAAAAGAGTGCTTGCACTAATTGAAATAAAAAAAATATTACAAAAGTGATTAAAGCAAAAATAGAGAAGAACTAGAACTAAAGAGAGAAAGAGGAAGAGAGAGAGCAACTAAAGAAAACTAGAAGAAGAATGAATTGTCTCCCCTCCTCTTACATGAGTTGTATTTATAGGGAATGGAGAGGTAGGGTAACAATTTTTTATTTCCTAAAAGAGAGAAACCCACAATTGATTGTGAGATCTTTTGAGTCCAAAAGTGCTAAGGTGGAGGAGAGAGAAGAGAGAAATAAATTTCCTATAATTTTTTTTTGCTTATTTTCTTTCCTTTTTTTTTTCCTAATTTTTTTCTTCTTTTTCTCTCTCCTAGGGACGATTTTCTTCTTCTTTGTGTGATTTGAACAATATTTGGTGATGATGTGGAGGAGAGAGAAGATTTGGACAATCTTTGGTTCTCCCCTTTTTTGTCTCTTTCCTTTTTTTTCTCTTCCCACGATTTTGCTTGCTTCTAAAGCAGAAAATCTTCAACAAAATCTTCTAAAAAAAACAACCATAAGATTCGAACTTGAGACCTCTTGGTGAGCAAGAGAATTTTGTACACCATAGCTCACCAACTAAGCTAGGTAGTTGTTGTTACCAAAAACAAATCTTTAATCACTTAAAGATGTGGTCCATCGATCCTTGTTGGCATTTGAAATATTCCTTGTACCTCTGGGACAATTGCAAACGGGCTGGTTCTGCATCTCGGTTCAGTTCTGATCAATTATTCTTTTTTTGACCCGAAAAAGAATAATCATTTGTACGGGTGACCAAACGAATGTGTACTTTTAATTGAACACGTCCATCTTGCTCATAATTTCGTCCTCTTCGCAACCATGGAAAGAAATAGGACCTCTTTACGTGTAAAATTGAAGATATAGCTCCCGATAGTCCTTAAGGCCTTGAAAATATAAAACCTGCAAAAAGAGAGTAAAACCCAAGGTAGCTCCATTCTAAATATGTAAAATGCATGTTTTACTACCCTAGATTTCACACATAAATGTGCTCATCAGAATTCCCCCACACTTAGACTTTGCTAGTCCTCGAGCAAAACAAAAAGAAAAGAATAAAAATAAAAAANCATCCTCTTCGCAACCATGAAAAGAAATAGGACCTCTTTACGTGTAAAATTGAAGATATAATACCCGATAATCCTTAAGGCCTTAAAAATATAAAACCTGCAAAAAGAGAGTAAAACCCAAGGTAGCTCCATTCTAAATATGTAAAATGCATGTTTTACTACCCTAGATTTCACACATAAATGTGCTCATCAGAATTCCCCCACACTTAGACTTTGCTACTCCTCGAGCAAAACAAAAAGAAAAGAATAAAAACAAAAAAAACCTAACTCACTTTCGTAGGAATCACGGTTGCACTTAGCATGTGCAACAAGTCTTTAAACCCCTAGGTCACCGCTAGTGGACGAGTTGTGTCTCGTGGGTATTTGCAGTGAATATACACCCAAAATTCAAAATAAACAAATCTCAACTTTGGCTAAAGGTATGGTTCATACCAATCCGGAGCAAAGATAATTTCTCTTACAAGGGACCCCCACACTTGAACTTTTATTACCCTTTATCAATTCCAGGCACTAGCATATTTCTTAATTTGGAACTCACCTCGTCTCTTCCAAAACATCCTTATCTTAAGGTAAAACCACTTGTGAAGAAATAGGGAACCAATGACTAAGGCGTTGGAGTGTTTTTGACCAAACATGTTACCAAGCAATAATGACATTTGCACATTTTTTTTCTCTTTTTTTTCTGCTTAATAAACTCTATTCTACTCCACTACTTTTGGCCTGAATGACATGGTGGAGCAAACACCAGACACCCAAGTTACTATGTAGCTTCGCTTTTTGCATATGTCCACAAAGGCAGTGATGCTAGAGTTACTTCAGAAGTTTCCTCCCAAGGAATTTCGATCAAGACACCACGCTTCCTGAGGCGCAATGCCCTGTCTAGTTCCAAAGGAATCAACTCTTATTCTTCTTTATACCACATTTCTCAATTCATTTAAAATTGTGCATTTGTCAACCCATGCCAAATTAAAAAGAAGGTCACAACTCCAAATCAAAAGTACAAGGAACCCACAGACTTACATATGGTCCATCACCATAAAACAGGGGTCTCTTATTTTTCAAAAGAAAGTCCCATCTCAAGACACATGCTTGTTTCTTTCTTCTCAACAGGGTTTTATACATTCAAAATGGGTACTTTCGTCAAAACTTTTATTTTCATACATCAAGCATCCGAATGGTATGATCATTAGCCAAAAGCCATAGTAGGACTTCATCCTTAGCAAGCTCAAAAATAAAAAGAAAAACAAACAAAATAAAGTGAAAGAAAAAAAAACAAAAACTGGTTTCCCTCCCCCATACTTAAGTCATGCAATGTCCTCAATGCATGGAAAAAATTAAAAGCAAAGACAATGCAAGGGGGTCATACCTGATTAAAAATTAGTCATCAGTGTAAAGAGGTTCATGGAGTTCCATGACCTCTTCACTACTAGTAGTGGGAAACTCGAGGAACGGTTTCAAACGCTGACCATTAACCTTCGAAATTACCCCTGTTCCTGGATTCAAAATCTCCACAGCCCCATGGGGATATACGTTATGGACAATAAAAGGGCCATCCCATCGGGATCTAAGCTTACCAGGAAAAAGATGCAATCGAGAGTTGTACAATAAGACCTTATCACCAATTGCAAAAGATTTACGCAGAATGTGCTTATCATGGAAAGCTTTGGTATTTTCCTTGTAAATTCTAGAACTTTCATAGGCTTCATTCCTAAGTTCCTCCAACTCAGAGAGTTGGAGCCTACGATGAATTCCCGCATCAGACAAATCAAAGTTAAGCTTCTTAATGGCCCAAAAGGCCTTATGCTCCAACTCAACTGGTAAGTGACAAGCTTTTCCATACACCAAACGGTAGGGAGACTGGCCAAGGTCAGTTTTGAATGCAGTCCGATGGGCCCACAAGGCATCAATGAGCCTAAGGGACCAATCCTTACGGTTGGGATTAACAGTTTTCTCCAAGATTTGTTTAATCTGCCTATTAGACACCTCCACTTGGCCACTAGTTTGGGGGTGATAAGGGGTAGATAACTTATGAGTGATCCCATACTTTTTCATTAAGGCCTCAAAAGGCCGATTACAAAAATGAGTACCCCTATCACTAATTATTGCATGTGGTGCACCAAAGCGGGAAAAAATGTTCTCTTTGAGAAACTGGACCACCACTTTGTGGTCATTAGATTTACAAGGTATGGCCTCTATCCATTTAGAAACATAATCAACGGCCAAAAGTATGTACAAATTCCTAAAGGAATTAGGGAATGGTCCCATAAAATCGATGCCCCAAACATCAAAGATCTCAACTACTAAAATGGGGTTGAGAGGCATCATGTTCATTTTTTTGATACGGTCAAAAGACTGGCAGGCGGGGCAAGCCTTGCAAAAATCAAAAGCATCTCTAAAAAGAGTGGGCCAATAAAATTCGCATTGGAGAACCTTTGCGGCAGTCTTCTTAGGTCCAAAGTGTCCACCACATGCATGATCATGACAAAAAGAGAGAATGGAATGTTGCTCATGATCAGGAACACATCGTCGGATAATCTAATCCGGACATATCTTAAACAAATAAGGATCATCCCAGAAAAAGTGTTTAACTTGGGAATGAAACCTATACTTATCTTGGGTGGACCAGTGATCCGGAGTCACACCTGAAACTAAGAAGTTGACAATGTCAACAAACCATGGTTCACTGGACATTGTAAATAATTATTCATCTGAAAAGTTCTCGTTGACTGGAGAATCAACAGTCAAAGAATTGGGAAGCCGGGATAAATGGTCTGCAACTAGGTTTTGAACTCCTTTCTTATCCCTAATTTCTAAATCAAACTCTTGCAAAAGTAAAACCCACCTAATGAGACGGGCTTTGGCATCCTTCTTCTGAACTAGGTATCTGAGGGCAGAATGATTAGTATACACCACCACATGTGAACCAACTAAGTAAGACCAAAACTTTTCTAATGCAAACACAACAGCTAAAAATTCTTTTTCAGTGGTTGTATAATTGAGTTGTGCATCATTTAAGGTCCTACTAGCATAGTAAATGACAGTGGGCAACTTATTAATCCTTTGACCCAAAACCACTCCTATGGCAAAATCCGAAGCATCACACATTAGTTCAAAAGATTCAGTCCAAACAGGTGGTTGAACAATGGGTGCATTGGTCAACTCCTTCTTAAGTTGTTTGAAGGATTCTAGGCACTCTTTAGAAAACTCAAAAGTTTGATCTTTGGCAAGTAATGAGGTGAGAGGTCGGGCTAACCGACTAAAGTTCTTAATAAACCTTCTGTAGAAGCCTGCATGCCCTAGAAAGGACCGAACATCCTTAACAGATTGAGGAGGTGGTAAATTATCGATTAAATCCACTTTTGCTCTATCTACCTTAATTCCCTCCTTGGATATTACATGGCCTAAAACAATACCAGATTTAACCATAAAATGGCATTTCTCCCAATTCAAAACCAAATTCTTAGATATGCACCTTTTCAAAACTAGGGAAAGATGATGAAGACATTCAGAATAGGAATTCCCATGAATTGAAAAGTCATCGATAAATACTTCTAAGAATTTTTCAACCATGTCAGAAAAAATGCTCATCATGCATCGTTGGAACGTAGCAGGGGCATTGCAAAGCCCAAAGGGCATACGCCTGTAAGCAAATGTTCCATATGGGCATGTAAAAGTGGTCTTATGTTGATCCTCTAAAGCAATTGGGATTTGGTTATAGCCGGAATATCCATCAAGAAAGCAATAGTATTCATGTCCAGCTAACCTCTCTAACATCTGGTCAATGAATGGCAATGGGAAGTGGTCCTTCCAGGTTGCCGCATTTAACTTCCTATAGTCTATGCACACTCTCCAACCTGATTGGACACGGGTTGGAATTAGTTCATTATTGGCATTGGGAACTACAGTCACCCCAGACTTCTTTGGCACTACGTGAACTGGGCTTACCCATTGGCTGTCAGAAATAGGATAAATTATTCCATGATCCAAGCACTTTAGGATCTCTTTCTTAATGGATTCCATCATCACTGGGTTATCTCTTCTTTGGGGTTCCGTGGATGGTTTGGAATCCTCCATAAGATGTATATGATGTTGCACAATGGAAGGGCTTATACCCTTGATATCAGCCATGGTCCAACCTAGGGCTTCCTTATTATCTTTTAACACTTTAAGTAACTCCTCTTCCTGGCTAGAAGTCAAATTTGAAGAAATTATTACAGGAAGAGTCTGGTCAGGCCCTAGGAAAGCATACCTCAAATTAGATGGCAACTCCTTAAGATCTAGCTTAGGGGGCTCAACTATGGAAGGTTTGGAAATGGAATTGGAAAGGGGTCATAAGGGCTCCACAAGTGTGTGAAGACTCAAGACTTCAGAAAAGAAATTTTCACTATCATCATCTAACTCATCCATACACTCTTGGAATTCTGAATCAAAATCAATATCAAAGTAGGTAACTAAATCATCAGAAAAATTCAGAAAATCCTCAAGCATATTGATCTCTTCTTCCATATATGGTTGCTTGTCAATCCTAAACATGTTAAACTCAACAGTTTGGTTACCAAAAGATAATCTGAGGAAACCATTCCGGCAATTGATTAATGCATTACTGATAGCCAAGAATGGTCTTCCTAGAATTATTGGGATCTCATCCTTGGTTGAGAAGGTCTTAGTATCTAACACAATGAAATCAACAGGGAAAATAAATTCCCCCACCTTTAGTAAGACATCCTCAACCATCCCTTTAGGAATCTTAACAGACCTATCTACCAACTGAAGAGTAGTTCCAGTGGCTTTCAATTCTCCCAATCCTAGTTGCTTGTACACATGGTAAGGTAAAAGATTCACACTTGCGCCAAGGTCAAGTAAGGCATGCTCAATGTAGGTGTTGCCTATGACACAAGATATGGTAGGGCTCCCTGGATCCTTATACTTGGCTGCTATAGGCTGAGTAATTATGGAACTAATGTTACCTGCCAAGAATGCCTTTTTGGGCACACTAGTGATACGTTTGTGAGTACACAAATCTTTCAGTACCTTTGCATAGGCGGGGATCTGGGATATGGCATCCAAAAGAGGGATGTTCACTTCTACCTTTTTGAAGACTTCTAAAATTTTATCCATGGAAGCAGTCTTCTTTTTGTTTACCAAGCGATTAGGAAATGGGACAGGATGGACATAAGGACTGTTAGGGATTTGCCCATGTTTAGAAGAATCATTTTTGGTTTCCTCAACCAAATCATCTTTAGTTTTAGAAAAATCTTTAGGTTCATCAGACGAACCTGAAACAAGAGGCACACTTGTGTCCTCAACTGAAGGAAGAGTTAACATGAGTAATAGATGAGGAAGATTTAGGAACGCTCTGTAGGTACTCTCTACCACTCCTAAGGGCATAAACAACATTACATTGGTTAGAGGGCCCTTGTTGGGTCTGACCTTGTACTATATTCAGTGGTGCATTAGTTGGTCCTTGTAAACTAACAGGTTGATGATGCCTAGGGTTAGGCTCTGGTTGATTGGGTAAAGTTCCCTTCTCCCTCTCACGCATAATTGAGACAACTTGGGTAAGTTCTCTCGTAAGATTTTGGTGGCTTGTCATGAGGAGGGCCATATTTTTTTCCAAGTCACTTATTCTACTTGCCTCTCCAGTGTTGGTAAACCCAGGGGGTTGCTGATAAGATGATAGGAGAGGGGCCCTAGGAAAACTCGCCTGAGGTCCTACATTTGACCTAGGAAAAGTATTTTGGAGAAAAAGATTGTTGTGCAAAGGGAGGCCTTTGGGGTCCAGGTTGCCCTTGATTATAAAAATTGGAAGGTCCTGCTTGGTTGCCCTGATTCCAAGAGAAATTTTGGTGATTTCTCCATCCTGGATTGTAGGTGTTACTATATGGATTATTCTGGTATAAGGCATTAACACTATCATTAGAAGTGCCCCCAGAGGTGTTGGGGCATTCTTCTATGACATGTCCAGGGGACTGGCACCAAGCACAAATCTTAACCAAATTGACTGATGATGGCTCTCTAGGAACAATAGCCTCAATCCTCTTGATTAGGCTATCCAAATGGGCTTACTTGGCTACTATCCCATCCACAAAATATCCTTTTCCTCCTATGGTTCTTTCACTCTCTTGGGTTGATTCCCACTCACGGGTTTTGTCAGCTAAGTCAAGTACGAATTCCCATGCCTTTCCTTCATCTGTAAAGGATGTGAATCCCTCAGGGCACATAGACTCTATCATTTGTTTAGTTGGGTAATCAATACCCTCATAAATTATTTGACATAAATGCCATAGGTCTAGGCCATGGTGAGGGCATTCTTGGAGTAGATCCTTGAATCTCTCCATAAGTTTGGAAAATGACTCACTAGGCTTTTGCCTAAACTGAAGGATATCACTTCTAAGCTTATTGGTCTTGTGAGTTGGGAAAAACTTCTTAAGGAAGACAACTGTGAACTGTTCCCATGAGGTTATGGAATTTGTGGGTAACCCATACAACCACTTCTTAGCTTGGTCTTTCAATGCAAAGGTGATAAACCTAAGCTTAACAGCATCATCAGAAAGCTGTTGGATCTTAATTAGAACACATACCTCTTCAAATTCCCTTAGAAATAGGTATGCATCCTCAGAGGTCAACCCATGGAAGTGGGGCAACATAGTGATGTATTGAGATTTGAGTTCAAAATTATTGCCCTGGGCTTGTGGTAGAACTATGCAGGAAGGTTGGGCTGTTCTAGCAGGGTAGAACCTATCTTTCAGAGATTTAGGTGAAGGGTTTTGCTGTTGGTCTCCCATATTGAAGGGTTTTAAAGAGAGCAAACGTATTGGGTCACTACTTGTTGGATCTCTTCTTTCTAAACGATTCTTAGTATTACGTACCCACCTAACACTCATGCAACAGAAAACTACCCGCAACTAAAGTAAGACAAGCACAAAAGAATGGATAGCAAAACTTTTTCTTTTTTTTAATGATTTGTTTTGATTTTTTTTTTGGCTTTTTGGGAGCTTACCGGCAGGGATCCGGGGTTGCTCAGGTCAATTCCTGAGGTACTGCTACAGGGCGAAACCTATCTTTATCATACTGTGAGGCATGGCGACCTCCACTGATACAACTATTATTGCAAGTTGTTCTTCTCAGGAATTCAATAAAAGAAAAGGAAAAATATAAAACAAAGCAAACAAAGCACTCCGATTTACAAAAAGAAAGTGAAAAATAACATGGAACTGTCTTCCCAGCAACGGTGCCAAAAACTTGTTTGAGATTTAAAATGTAACCGCAAGCGTATAGATCAGTGTAGCTACGGGTTGAACACAGGGAAAGCAGCCACTTTACTTTTTTATTTCTTTTAATAATGCGAAAGTGAACCAATTAATGATCGTGATCTAATTCTAATTACCGTCCGAAACATATGTATCTAAAATAATGTCCTAACCATTCGTCATCTAAGAATTTAAAGACGCAAGCCACGCAAGTAAAATTAAATAAATAAATAACTAAAAATAAACAACCCATAAAATTAAAAATAAATAAATAAATAAAGGAAAAAAAATACTGAAATAAAAATAAAGTAAAAAAAGGGGATAAAACTAGAGAGAGACTCACAAGTAGGTTTCTCTACTTAGCCCGAGAGATGCATCATAATATGAGCTTCCCTACTTGACCAGAGAGATACTCTTACAAGGGTTACTCTACTTGGCTTTAGGGAAAGGGAGACAATTAAAATAAAAACAATAAATTGATGGTTCTATGGCTAGGAGGGGCAAAGCCAACACATACACTAGTCATGAACCTTAGGGGAAATGGATAGCAATAATGTAACGACTAAAAATAAAAATCCTAAATTAAGAAAGAAAAGGTAGTCAGAAGAGGGAATGAGAGGGGGGAGAGAAGACTACTGAAGGAGCCTATTTACTTGAATCAATGCTTAAACTTGAAAAACAATTGCTCCACGGCTCGTGATCTTGTCACCTAGATCTAAGCCTAGAACCATAACTTAAAAAATTACAACTCAATTGCATAAATTATAAACAAAAAGGGCTGAATAAAAATAAAAGAGTGCTTGCATTAATTGAGATAAAAAAAAAACTATTACAAAAGTGATTAAAGAAAAGATAAAGAAGAACTAAAACTAAAGAGAGAGTAAGAGAAAGAGAGAGCAACTAAAAAAAATTAGAAGAAGAATGAATTGTCTCCCCTCCTCTTACATGAGTAGTATTTATAGGGAATGGGGAGGTAGGGTAACAATTTTCTCTTTCCTAAAAGAGAGAAACCCACAATTGATTGTGAGATCTTTTGAGACCAAAAATGCTAAGGTGGAGGAGAGAGAAGAGAGAAATAAACTTTGAGAATTTTCCTATAATTTGTTTGCTTATTTTCTTTCCTTTTTTTTTAATTTATTTTTCTTCTTTTTCTCCCTCCAAGGGATGATTTTCTTCTTGCTTTATGTGATTTGGACAATCTTTTGGTGGGTGATGATGTGGAGGAGAGAGAAGATTTGGACAATCTTTATTTCTCCTCTTTTTTTTTTTTCCTTTTTTTTTTTCTTCTCTTCTTGCACAGGAACCCTTCCACGATTTTGCTTGCTTCTAATTTGATGTGGAAATCCACTCATGCCCTTAGTGCTTTAAGTGAGTGAAAATCAAAAAATCTTCAACAAAATTCTCTAAAAAAAAACAACCATAAGATTCGAACTTGAGACCTCTTGGTGAGCAAGGGAATTTTGTACACCATAGCTCACCAACTATGCTAGGTAGTTGTTGTTACCAAAAACAAATCTTTAATCACTTAAGGATGTAGTCCATCGATCCTTGTTGGCATTTGGAGTATTCCTTATACCTCTGGGACAATTGCAAACGGGCTGGTTCTGCATCTCAATTCAGTTCTGATCCATTATTCTTTTTCTGGCCTAAAAGAATAATCATTTGTACGGGTGACCAAACGAATGTGTACTTTTAATTGAACACGTCCATCTTGCTCAGAATTTCGTCCTCTTCGCAACCATGAAAGAAATAGGACATTTTTACTGGTAAAATTGAAGATATAGCGTCCGATAGTCCTTAAGGCCTTGAAAATATAAAACCTGCAAAAAGAGAGTAAAACCCAAGGTAGCTCCATTCTAAATATGTAAAATGCATGCTTTACTACCCTAGATTTCACACATAAATGTGCTCATCACTCTCGTCGCTTCACATCCATTTCGGTGTTGTATGAGTACTATTTGGTGAAGGCTTTTACCACCGTTGCCCAATTTTGAGTTTGGGATGACTCCAACTGTGTGAGCCACCTTAGTGCTGGTTTCGATAGGGTTAGCATAAAGGCTTGCCCCATCTAGTTATCTGCAAGTTGCCATGACTTGGCGATGCTGATGAAGACTTTGAGATGAGCCTTAGGGTCTCCTGACCCATCAAACCTATCAATCTGCCACTTGAATTTTTCTGGAATTCTTACCCCAGAGAAGAAACTCATTTCCTCTTAATCCACTGCTTGGCCTTCCGAGCTTTTTCCTGCTCGAATCATGTTCTCCAACTTCTCTAACTGCTCTCTGAGTTTTCTTTTTTTCTCCGTCTCTAGAGGCTCCATTCAGACATATGCGGTAAACTCCTCCTCATCTTCAATCACTACCCTGGGGGGAAGGACACTGAATAGACCCCTTATTGACCATTTGGGGGAGTAGGTGAAGATCTTCTTTGACCGATTGGCCTAACTTGCTCTAGTTCTCCTGAGTCAACCCGAGAAAAGTTCTTATGATAACCTGTAGCTCCATTCTGATCCACATCTCCCGTAGCCGATGCCAAATCATTCCTGGGATCAGTTCTTGGAGGATTCTGAAGTGCATGCAATATCTGAGCTATCCCTCTTTTGATTTTAGCCATTTCTGTTTGCAAGGTCTCCACGGGATGGACCCAGGCCTGTTCGGGTGATTCAAAGTTGTGTGGATTCATACTAACTAGGTTGTAATCACTTGGTGGTAGATAGTCTCGAGGAGACGATGGAGGTGACACTAGACTTAGACTAGTCAATCGATTACCCTAATGAGTCCAAAGGGACTGCAGAGAATACTTGAGGTGTGGAATTGTGCATGGACTAAAAGTGGCTTATTTTAGGATTCTTGAATTCCCAACCCTTTGTTCACACATTCACTAGATTAATAACTAATGATCCATCCAAAGTTAGTTCGCTTAATGATAAGGGTGGATAGAGTTCGATGCCCCTGGTCCACACAATGTCATAAGCGGAAGATTCATACAAATGCCTTATTGAGACTATTCTTATAAGACATTCCATGTAATAAAGTCATGCTTTCCTTATTCTTCTTCCCACTAGGTGTCCTTCCTCCTGATTTTCTCGAGACTTCTCAGGAATTGACATGACTCTGACGGGATTGCCCCTGAGTCTCATATCTGGACTTTTTCCTTAAGGAGGAGGGACACCTTTTATCCAAAACCCACTTAGGAAAGCAATTCTTTATGACGCGACGGAAATATAATATAGGGACATTCCTTTTCAAGATCGTAAACAAGTTCTACGGTTAGCTTATGGCACTCCTAGCTTCTTCATCTATTTTCTACATGATGCGAGCATGTGGTAGATGCAATAGGACCGAAAAAGCTTCCTTAACAGGATCTATATATGCGAGGTATGTGATCCTTTTGATATACCCGTAGGTACGAGATCAAGGGGGTGACTTCCTTGCCCATTTCTCGTGACTACACACGAGGTTAAGCAATTGACCACAGGGTGGTGGAACCGTGAGTGATTGTGTGCAAAAGTGTAATGTAGGGTAACCATCATTCGATCTCAGAATGCCATAAAGTGCACGGACCTCCCCGAGGGTGCTGGCACGGTTACGGACATCCTCACCATTTGATGACGCATTCGATCTCAAAATGTTATAAAGTGCACGGACCTCCACGAGGGTGCTGGCACAAATACAATGTCCTCATCGTTTGACGATATCTTCCACTCTTATATAGGAAGCAAGTATCATTTGCTCTCAGAGTACTCTCCATGACATGCCCTGACCACCCCGAGGGTGTGGGCACGTCAGGGAGTCCCTTTTCAAATGATTTCACTTCGAGCACAATGTATGATGCAGTTAGCAAATACAATTACAAACACGGGGTTAGCCTAACATGTTTTCAAATAAATGTGGTAGTGAAAAATGTTCTTGCATTTAAAGGTAGCATCTAGTATTGGAAGCTTGACATTTAATCCCCAGCAGAGTCGCCACTATGAGGGTAGCGGCTAGAGATGATGAGATGTCTCTCTTCCCTTAGGGGGAAAAGGACTTGCATCCCATCCTCTCTCCTCTCTCTTTCTCTTTCATGTGAGGGGAGGGGTTCGTGCTATGTGTGCTTTGCTTGGGAGCCCTGCACCGCTCGAAGATACGTGGAGGCCTATTTCACAAGAGTGTAAAATTCATCATTTGAGATGGGGGTTTGATGATGGTCCAATACAAGGATCGGGATCGGGATCGGGATCATACAAATGGGGGTTTGGAGTCGCCACCTAGGATTATGGGCCAAGGACCAAGGGGTGGGCCCAATTCCAGAGAAAAGGGCCCGATAATTGGTCTGGTCCAGAGATTTAGTGTAAATGTCAGGTTACAGAGTTGGGAAGGTGTTAGGCACCCAATCTACCTAGTTCAACCCATCTTCCTAATAGATGCTTAAAAACAAACATTTTCCATAATTATTACTATTGCACATGCATAGCTAAATTATCACACATATATACATTAATTGAATTTAAACTACTATGTACACTAAAACAAGGTCTATATAAAGTCTACATTATGGCAATTTGGTTGAGAAACTATACATGAACTTAACCCCTGTTTCGGGTCAAGAGGGGTGAGCCCCTAATTAGTACCAGCTCAGACTATCTTTTGTGTTATCCTGGCTCAGGGGAAGATGGTCTTGACTCAATTCTCTTTCTTGAGAGATACTGATTGTGGTGGTATTCGGACAGGGTTTCGGCTAGGAACGGTTACTTTCGAATTTGGATTTGGACAAAGCTTCAGCTAGGGAAGGCTATTTTCGGGCATTGGATGAGATGGCACTCTGGCAGAGCTTCCGCTGGGGATAGGCTAGGGAAGGGTTAGACCGAGGTGGCACTTTGATAGAGCTTCCGTTAGGAATGGCAATTTTTGAAAAATATTCCAAGGGCACTTGAACAGAGCTTCCACTAGGAACTGCTATTTTTGGAAAGAAATGGATTGACCTAAAAATGGATTGAAGATTTCTAAAGCCCCGAAGAACACTTTTGAAGATCCGAATAGAGTTTTGGATCTTGACAAAGATCTCTCCATAGACCCAAAGAATCTCAAGGGGGTTTCTACTTTGAGTAAAACTCAAGAACATTCAAAGGAGGGGGTTAAAGAACATACTACTTTTGGCAAATACTGGATTGCTAAGAACTTGGATTGAAAATCTTCAAAGTCCTGAAGAATACTTTGAAGATCCGAACAAGATTTCAAATCTTGACGAAGATTGCTTCAAAGACCCGAAGAAAATCAAGAGGGGGAGGGGAGGAGAGTTTCACTACAAGGGAGTGAGGTGGGGTTTTGGTTTGTGAAATCCAAAAGAGGGAGGGTATTTATAGGTTTTTCCGGCCAATAGGAAAGGGGGAACCTCTTTGCTCAACGGACAGAAAGGGGATTATTACCTAAAGTGAGGGAAGAGGACCTTTATACACTGGGTAAAAGAGGTGTTTGGGCCAAAATGGGTGGGGAGGGCTTTTGTCCAATGGGTAAAAAAGGGGTTTTTTGGGAGAAAGAATCACTAGCAAAAAAAGGGTTTTTTGGTCTTAAGTAGGTGGAGAGGAAATTTCTTTACCCACCAGATCAGGGGAATATCAATCCCGGACATTGACGGCGGTGCTCAAGATTGGGTCGAAGTGCACGGGGCATGGTCAGTACAAGAGGGAAGGCAACGTGTATAAAGTATGTGAGAAATGGCAAGGGTGTGCGTGTAATGGGGCATAGGTGGGTATAAGTGGGCAAAGGCTGGGCACAAAGGGGGTGCGGGCAGTGTGACATAGGTGGGCAGAGGATGGCCACAAACGGGGTGTGGGTAGCATAGCACAGGGGCACAGGCTAGGTGGGCAGCACGGCACAAGTGGGAACAGGTTGGCCTGTGCGCGCCGGCTAGCATGTGCATGCGCATGGTGTGCAGCAATGGTGCTTGCGAGGTGTAGCAATGGTGCAGGGGGTGCACATAGTGGTGCACGGGGGTGCTTGGGGGCATGTGCAAGGGTGTGTGGGGGCTCACGGGGGCACGCGGGGGCAAGGGCTAAGGTGTGCTGGAGCACGGGGCTGGGTGTGCGGGGGTGCTGGGCTGCATGGCTCATGGTTGGCATAGTGCAGGTTGGGTGCATACCAGGGGTACAGGACTGGGGTGCATGGCTAGATGGCACCAAGTACTACAACCATGGGCAGCAAGCATGCGCGCGGGCTGGCCAGCTGGCTAGCACGCTCGCGATTAGGGGTTTTTTCAGTGACGATTTTAAGATATTCATTGGTTCGATTTTGGAGTGTCATATATCGTCGAAATCGTATTTTCGAGCACTATCCATCCATATGATCATCTTGACCAGATTCCTTCATATATAAAAAGTTAAAATTAGACCCTCTTCTCTCCCGCACGAGGATTTCTAAGGTTTTGGGTTAGGGGAGTGTTTCCATCATCATCTCCATTGATTGAAAGCCGGAAGTTGCATCCAAGATTCATATTTCATCATAGCCAGAGGAGGGTGACAAAATTGGGTGTCTACACTTACATAACTAGGGACAACATACACAAACAAATGAAGCATAAAATTATACATAAACCATTCAGAGAATAAGATTTAGAACAAAAAATTATTCTAAAATAACTCCAAAATCATTACAAAATTTAATAAGACAACAAAACTATTCCTATTTTCTTTCAGTAATTCTTTGATCAACAAGAACAACTGATTTGAGTTCCTTGAGAGCTAAAACCATATCAAGTAACCCTAAACAAATCTCAGGTATGAAATATACCCATCAAATAACCGGGCTTAAAAATATAATATGTTCATCTAGCAAATAAATTACACAATAGTCAAAATCATCACTACATTCATATCCTTTGGGCTAAGAATGCGCTAGTCCTATTGCAAATCTAAATTTGTTGTGAAAATATAAATACTTTGTTACTTCTAAGCTTAGAAGCTTATAGGTTATAGTCATTTTCATACATATATTTTTCTTTAACTTGGGTGACATCACCTTTGGGCAAATGTCACCTACTTTGTTGCGTTCGAAAAAACTATAAAAGAATAAGATGTACCACTTTGATGGATTCCAAAAAATCCTTTCATAGCTTCTAGAAATGTACTGTGCGGCATAACATGTGTGGAAGCTCACACCTAGTTCAATTTTAACATATTTATCCATCATAGGGTGTTTCAAGCAAAACATGCAGGCACAAAATGACATGAATATGAATTTATTATATATTTCAGTCATAAATAATTTTTCAATATCATGGTAATAACAAAATAAATAAATAACTTAAAATAGTTCTAAAGCAAATAAAAATGGGTTCTAAAATAGTCATTTTGCATTAAAAGCAACATAGTACGCTGAATTTATCCTCCCACTGGCAAGCTAGTATACTGAATTTATCCTCCTACTGGTTGAGCTACATAAAATATCTTAAGATCCATAATTCTATCCTCCCACATGGTTCGACTTGTTATAAATTAATCCATTTACTAGAACACAAATTCTTTTATATGTAAAATAGACCAAAACTTGTTCATATAGGCCCAAAACTAAAGAAAACCAAACATATTTATCAATTAATATTCATAAACAGGTTTGAAAAATCAATGGCAGTGTTTGAGAACTTGGTTTTGGATTGATCAAAACCGATAATAATCCAACCCAATCAATCCAAATTAGCCCAATCAAATCGTAAAATAACACGTGAATCAAACCTATAATCTATGGTCATAGTCATGTAACACTCATCAACCCCATTGCCATTGATCAATTATCTAATACCTTTTAAGGCAAAACTCTTTGATTTAAAAATATAATGCCATACCTTTGGTTTAGATTTCCTAGTATAGAAAACTAGGTCTTTAAGGCACATATAGACCTCCATATCCTTAAGCCACTTTTAAAGACATATAGTTCAATGATTTAACACAGGGAAAATAATTAATCCAACATACAATGAAAGAATGTATATATATATATATATTTATATATCTTAAGCATGTAATATCAATGAAATGGAAAACAATATTACAATGCTAACCATTAAACATTACCAGAGTGTTAACTGTAACTATATTCCTAATCTTTAGGTCTGGAATGTATTGGTTCACTCAAAAACTGCAATGACTGTGGGAGCTCTTCAACTTCGAAAATTACTACCACCTTTGGGTGAATAGCAACTTCTAGGTTAAGGTCTGTCTATAATACACTTACATTTATGCTTATCTTTGATAATGTTGCAATTGGGTGAGCACTACCTAATTATTGCCAATAATTTTCTCTGTCTTTGAAAATAAGATAAAACCTTTGAGTTGTAGATCCATTGCATTAATCTTAGAGTTTACTACGTTGGTGGATTCCATCCATTCAACTGTAATAGTTTACAATGACACTTGGCAGCTTAACTTTGTGGATTATTTAAACAATGAACTAAAAATCATATGTAAACAAGTGCATAATCTTTCATTAGCCAATAAATAAGTTCTTATGTTGACATGCAAGTGATGTATAGGCTAGTTTTCTTTTATTTATTCTATTTAAGAGAAATACAAAGAAAAATAACAAAACTCACATACTTATAATTTTTACAAAACAAACCCTAAACATTGGTCAAAACTGAGCTCATAATATATCAAAACAAAGAGCACGAAAAACTGGACTCAATGCAAAAAACCAAGTCAAAAAATTCATCTGTATGAGATCGTACGGTAAATTTAAAGCATGTTGCCAAAAATTGAATTTTCTCTCCTCCGGACGCTGGCTGTCGATAGCGTATGATGGTGAGTCCGGCCAACTTCGATGACATGCCATATATCGCTATGTCCATCTCCTCGTCCCCTACAACTTTTATGAAGAAATTTTTTCTATATGGGACCTTTAAACGATGGTAAAATGGTGATTTTCATGAATTGAGATCCAAATCCTATACAAAATCGTTTTTAAATTGAATTTTCTTGATTCTAGCACCATAGTGGTTGGCTCTGATAACAAATGTTAGGGATTCTACTCCATAGAATCATATGAACAACCCCATAGTGTTTAGAATATAAGTACCAATCATAAAAGAGATTAACCACATACCCATTGAACGTAAATGGAGTACCTAAACTAGGATCAATGATAGCCTCACGAACAATGATGAAGAATTGAAGAACTACACAAGTGGAGTCCCTTTACTGAGTTCTTCTATAGCCTCTTACTCTAGGTTTTTCTCTCTTTTTGTGCACTTGCTCTTATGAGAATGCAATGTTTCCAAAACCATAAAGTTGTTAAGCTGTTAAAAGTAATGGCTACAGGGATCATCAGTATTCTATTAATTCTATTTATAATAGAATCCCTAAAACCCTATTCCACTCTCACAATGGAAAGAGCTAGGAGTGCAATAGTGCACCATTTATGGGTAGCAACAAAGAGATTTACACAGAAAAAAAGTGATGAAATAAAAAAAATTTATCCACTAAATCAATAGGTACATATGAGAAAATGGAGTCCTCGAGACATAGTATATATATTTTTGACATGGGAAATATGGTTGTATAAAAAAATCTTAATTTTACCGTTCATTTCACATTAGGGGGATCTCAAAATCTCATATATAGTTATGCTGAAACATTTAAATTAGGGAGAAATGTAATGGAAAGAGGGGTGATATTTAGAGCTATAATAACTATAGAGGCACAAATGTAACGAGTAATACTATGTGTTATGGCAAAAAACTAATGGCTAAGACCCTTCCGATCCAACAACTACAAACTAGCCAGGATATACAGGATTGGCTGAATAATTCGACAAAACCAACAAATCTAAAGACATTCAAGGAAGAAGCTGATCGACAAGTGGCGCTAAATAAACCACAACAACAACAACCGAACAGAGGATCCATCACTTGTAAGAGACCTCACGGGGAAGGACCTCTACAATCAAAAGGGACAACCACGCCTAGGGGCTAACCCCCTCAGCCGATCAGCCTGAGCAACTAGGCGACCGCATCATCTGGTTTGGGCCGATCTCCGTATCAATATCATGAAAAAGGATCCTTGGAGGAGAGAAGTTAGTCAAGCATGGCTCATTAACTACGAAGTGTATAGCGAATCTAGGAAGGGCACACTTTAGAATAACAGATATTCCCATGAAAAGAAGGGAATCTCGCCATATCATCAGAGATATGGCCAAAGTGGGACAATTTCCATTACATAAACAATCTCCATATCCACATCCCCGATATAACTCTTAACAGAATCAGACTCCTACCTACAATGGGACACTACCAAACTGGGATTATTCATCAACAACCGCCATCTCTCACTGTAAGAACTCCGGTAAGCCCTAGTCTAAAGGATGAATTTTCTTTCCTATTCTTAAGAGAATTATCTGTTTGATTCGAAAGTCTGACTTAGGCATCAGAGTGTCTAGTGTGTTTTATGCATATTATGTTCTACAAGTGCCAATGGAAGTCATATTCATGCAGCTGCAGGATTGAGAAATAGAAGCCCTGAAAACAAAGTAGTAATTGTGAATGAGGTAGAGAAGTATGTTTGGCCAGCAATTGCTTCATGCAAGGTAAAACCTGTTGTTTACAAGTCCTTTCCATTGGCCAAAGCAGCAGAGGCTCACCAACTCTTGGAAAGCAGCCTTCATATTGGAAAGATATTGTTGCTCCCATTAGCATCTTTTGATGAGGTCAACCTCCTCGTCAGCATATACGTACAAAATCAATGTCTAGTTGATACATGTGAAAATGTATCTTCTAGTTTCATTATGTAAGAAATAAAGCACCATTGATCATGATGGCTTTGTCTAAATAATCCAACATCCTAAAGAACTTCAACATATGTGTGGAAGTTGATCTACTTGAGCTTTACATTTTCTAGTTGTTGTATTTAAGGACTTAAAACAGAACATATGTTGGTGTATTTCATGAATGCTATGTCATTTTTTCTAAACAAAACTTGAGATGCCACATGCACATATGTCTTAGTAGCTTTGTCATGAGTAAAGAGGTATATCTAAGAATAGTACATTTAATTAGTGTAGAGAGAATATCACTTGATAGAAAATTAAAAGTACATGAGTTTCATGTAGATGTTATTGGAATTTTTGTTTTTCCCCTTAACCAATGGCATGGATATCACATGGTCAAATTTCATAAGCCTGTGTCTCGAAGAGAATACCCCAATTTTCCAACCAAAAAAAAAGAAGAAAAAATCTCACCAGAGAATTGTTTCTGGATCTGGTTGTGGTCCTATGCAGATCCTTAAAAAATGGAAAATTTTAAATTAAAAAGTAAAGTCAAGCTTGGAAACTCCCAAAATAGGGTAATGCATTGTCTGCAAACTTCAAAACAAGCTTTTAGAAGTGAAATTTTTAAGTCTCATTTCATAGATGAATGGATATAAAAAAAGAATTTGGAATATATTTGACTCAGTGATGGTTACTGCAATTCTTTTATTACTTCGTCAATCATGAGGAATGGTCTTATACTTCTATCTATCTTGTTTTATTTTATTTTATTTATTTATTTTTTTTTTAATGAAGGCGAAAACAAATTACTATAAAAGAGTCAATACATCTATGTCTCCATTTGAGACAGTGAGGTGTGATTTTTTATTCATAATTACATTAGCTAATTGTTTGAGATGCACCATTTTGTTAGTAGGCCTGAGCCACAAATATGTTAGTGATAAGAGATTATCAACATCCAAGAACTATGCTCCAAGGCCATGAAAAGGTACTATGGTAAAAAAATATTTGTTCTAGCTCCTCATAATCGCTCCATATCTCAGAGATGCTCCATCCATCTGATCTCGTCTATTATAGTCCAAGTACTAGACTCTTGGTGCTGACTTCGATACTTTTTTTTTGTCATCGAGCAATTGGTAGTCAATGAGGCACGTTTTCCTTTATTGAGAATACATGTGGCTCATCCATAAATATTGTTAATATTATTTGAGAGACTTAGCACGGATCAATATAGTGGTGTTAGATAGGAGAACCTAGTTAAAGGCTGATTATTTTATTGACTGGTCAAATGTTGTTGAAGCATTGGTTGGCAGTATGGTCCAGCCCATTGTTTTACAGGGTCACGATGGAAAAAGGGCTTGGTCTATATTCAGAGAAAGCAACTTTATTTCCATGCATTCCACTAAAAAAAAAAAAAAACTTTATTTCTATGTACCCAAAGCAATATCATGTAATTATAATAAGTTCCTTAAAATAATAGGCAAATTGTACAGAAAAAAGAAAAAGAAAGCAGAGGCAAATAGATTTTCAATTCATAGACCCAATGGTCGGGCAGCCCAAATTCTCTTAAAAATGTCACAAGAGAAGAAAGTATGCCAAATAGGCTAATTATGGTTGTGATAGAGATCATAGGAAGGATCCAATGTCATCCATCTCCCAATTATGTCTTTCATGGGAATTCCTCTGAGTAATAATCTCTGGAAGAAGACTTCAAATTTTGAGTGTAACTTGAGTTTCCAAAAGAATTGCAATCAATGTAAGCATATAGAAGAGCAAGTACACCTATTTAAAATTCCAATTGAGTTAGAAAGCAAGCCATACTTCAAAAAATTAGCAGTCATTCTAGTAATAACGGACCCTTTTTTGAGAGGTGATACCATTTATCAGAGTTGGTGTTAATAGGAATTTGTAGGATAACAATTATTACTATCTATCATTGCTTGGGTCAATTATGCACATTATACTAGAGGGGGTGGGGTGAAGAAAGAAAAAATAGGGGGCTAAACCGGTAAACTCTCCCAGTATTTATTGGGTTTTAAGTTACCACAACTATTAATCTAAAATAGCTTTAAGATAGGTGATAGTGTGATACTCCTAATAAATTGTATTTCAAGAATTATTCTAATTCAATAATGTGAATTAAGGGTGTATTTTTGTTGTATCCGAACGTCTACTTGCTGAAGCCCTTATTAATTAATTTATTTTTTTTACATATAAAATGTTAGATAAGGAAAAATATGCACTTATTAAGTGATGTTAAATTAAGCACGTATTTTTTCGTATTATCCATTTTAAAAATAATTCTATTTATTTTATAAATAAAAAATCAAAACCCCAAATCCCTTCCTAATTGAAAATCCAAACCTAGAGAATGATGTAGGGATACTCCTTGTACGCTTCTTTACCCTAATATTTATTTCAACTAGGGGTATCAATCCCAAGCCCAAATTGACAGAATTAACCAAGCCCTACCATTTAAATATGGCCCAACATGTACCAATTATTAAACGTGCCAGGCCCAACCCGTTTAAAAACATATAGTACATGGTGCAAGGAGTAAGTTTGACCGGCCTGATTCGGCTCGATACGTTTAGTTCGATAGTTCATATGATTTTTTATTATATATATATATATATATATTGATTTGAATGTAATTAAATGTAAAGTCTTTTCTAAATTGTTGATGATTTAATAAAATTTATTAAAGTTTTTTGAATCTAAGATGATTAAAGACTGCTTAAGATTAAGACTCATCTAAAGGTTTTATTGATGAATTAGCCCATTTAAAGTCTGATTAGCCCGATTAAGAGAAGACAAGTTAAAGCTCAGAACTTGACCGAGTTTGATATGAGATTGATCAAGACCGACTCATTCCTTAAATAGGTAGGTCACTATGCAAGGGTATAGGCCCGCTAGGACCAACTAGGCCCGACTGAGACCATCTCGACTTGACCGATTGACACCCCTAATTTCAACCAATCATAAAGAGGGCCTTTTAAGTTATTTTTTTGGTTTAAAACCCTAAGTACATATATGTTTCATAGTAAATATAAATCCATATTTTTACTTATAGAGCAGCTGCATTAATCACATACCCATATCATTGTTGTACTTGATTTATTATGTTGAATTTTTGAAAAGTATCATTGCCATCTGACCCGTTCAATTGCCATATGTTTCCATTCCCATATCATTATTATTCCCAAACCTACTAACTTATGGTCCATTCATGACCTATGTTGGCAATAGGCCGGACTTCCTAAGAGCTTGTTTGGTAACTCTCCCGAGATCATCTTTTTTATTATAGATTCCATTTTATAACAGAAATGGGCAGAAAAGCGTTTGGTAATTTCTCTCTCATTTCTGTGCCCAAGAAATGAATCAATCCAAAATATCATCTCAAGAATGAGGATCAAGTCTTCAGTCCTAAGCATGGTTTCAAGCAGGGGTGTCAATCCAAAGCCCGCACTAGTAGGCCCGATCAAACCCTACTCGCTTAAGGTCTGATTTGAACTGGCCCGTTTATTAAATGGGCATTCACGGTGTTGGCCACTAGCCCGTCGAGTGCCCAACCGACCTGACTTACTTAAGAAGCTGGCTAGAACTGACTCATTTAGCCTGACCGGCTCAATCCCCTTAAAAATTGCCTAAATACCTATTTTACCATTAATACTACAAAATATGAGTAAAGAATATATATGACTAAAATATCCACATTCTAAATGGGACATTCAATTGTTAAAAAGAGCATAATTCTTGCAACTTAGATTACATTTTAACGACATGATTCCCTTGGATATATATATATATATATAATTCCCTTGGATTTTGTTAAATGGGTCATTTAATTGTTATTAATTGTTCAATTGTTAAAACATAATTCCCTTGGTTTCGGAATTGTGAATAATAGTTTAATCATTTTAAAAAATGATTTTAAGGTAGGCACGTTTGGAGCCCTTTTAAAATTAAATAGGTCCCTATCCCGTTTAATGTCCGTATAAGGCCTGTTTAAGGTAGCCCGATTAAAGCCCGACACCGATCGGCCAGATTACAAACTGTACCATATCCCCCAAACCTAGGCTCGTTTAAGTAAGCAGGCATTCACAGTGCAAGGATTTCACACCACTAGGCCCAGTTAGGCCTGACCGAAACTGGCCCGGTCATACCAAACCGATTGATACCCCTAGTTTCAAGTATTGGTCTAGGATCAATTGTATCAGTCGTATCAAATCAATATCAGCTGAGATCGATTCTCAATCTGATACCGATTCAGATTGATTATTCGGATTGTTTCAAGGGTAAAATTAGAAAAAAACAGTATATTTTATAAAAATAGGGGTAAAATAGACTGATACCCACCGATCCCATATCGGTGGTCGTCCCCTAACTCCTTGGTCCTAAGATGGTGGAAATAAAAAAAGAAATTGTTCCCGAGAAAAACCTCAAAAACTCCTGATAAACCCTAACATCACACTGCAAAGAGAAGGAGCCGCTCTTGCCTTCAGCTGGACGACCTTGTGGATAGACGTTGCTCCCTCCGGGAAAGTCGATCTTGCCTCTGAAATCTCTCCGGGAGCCGACCTTGCCTCTACTCCTGAAGCCCTCTGAACTCACTCCGGCGTTCGACGACGAGAAGAATACCCTGCAACAGTCGACCCAGAACTTCTTGGTAGGTACATCCCTCCCAGATAAAGCGATGCTTCTTCTTCTTCTCTTCTCCTCAATGTTCGTTGCTGCTTCTCTTAACATCTGACCAAAGAAGAGAAAGAGAGGGTGAGAGAGCAAAAAATCGTCAGGAGACGAGGTAACGTTCTGCAGTCGCAGAGGCAATTCTTTTAATCAGAAAAAGAAAAGGGATAGGGATATTTTTCACTTCTTTGGTTCCTCCCTCTCAGTAGGAAATCGTCAAGTAATTTTCAACACTTTTGAGTTCCCAGTTGCAATTTTTTTCTGCTTTCAGATCCTCAATTCGTTATTAACTATAAAGAGAGAGATTCTATAAATAGCGAAGAGAAAGTTGCAGAGCCCACCTTTGGATTTGGGTTCTGGTGGCTGATCTCTTATCAGTTTTTTTTTGGGTGGAAATCTCTAATCTGATTTTTGGGATACATCCTTTAAATGCATGCTCCTCTTCATCAAGTGAAATATTAGTAGAGGCCACTAAGCTGTTTTTTTTGGTAGCGTTTGGAGTTTGTTCAGTTTTGAATGATTAATTATGTACAGGTTAATACGAAGAGGGTTTGGTTTTGATTTTGTTCTTGAAAAGACAAAGCTGTAAGGGGTCATATTGTTATGGTCTGGTGTGCGGGTCGATAGCTTTTTATAATTTTTGTTTGGTATGGTCATCTGCAAGACTGGGTCTTTCCAATTTGTTGCTTGTGGATATCTGGTGAGAAATAGAATCTGACCCAACTTAGGGGTTTTAATTATTAAGATGGATACAATGCGGAGTCCCCCATCTGGAATTTTGCCAATTAGAAGACTTACATAAAAGGAATGGAGCCTTAATACATACAGATACATTGTTTTTCTTCTCACTTTTATAGCATATGCTTGCTACCATGCTTCTAGAAAACCTACCAGCATTGTTAAGAGTGTTTTGGATCCAGAGCCTAGCAAGGTTGGCCGTGCCAATCCTTGGCCACTTGGTGAGGTTTTTGTTAAGAAGCAAGGGTTGACTAATAAAGGCTCTTGATGGGTTCTCTTTAATGGAGAGGATGGTGAAATTGGGTGAAATTGATGTTGCATTTCTTGCTTGTTACTCTATGGGGATGTATGTAGCAGGGCACCTTGGAGAAAGAAAAATAAAATTGTGATGTGTTGATGTTGTGGTGGTGGTTGGCAGAGTGAGATGAGAACCGCTTCTGGCTGTCCAATGCCAACCCCATCCTCCATAGATCCCCACAACCTCCTTTTTTTTTTTTTTTTTTAAGAGAACATTTTATTTTAATGTTTACATCCTTACAGCTCTACAGATAGGTTTTGATCATGTACTGCATTTCCAAGTAGTGATGACAAAGGGGTTGTGTGGGGTGGGTCTTCGGTGATCCTACTCCAACCCTGTCGTAACCCCTTGAAACTGAAACCATCTCACTTCTCACAGGTCTGAAATTGAAAGCCCACTACAGTGAAATTATGACTTTTTTTTTATAACCATGAAACCATGTATTTTGATATCAATTTCATTTCAATATGGTCATTAAAGGCATTTGTGTAAATATTGAAATAATTGAAAAAATGTGCCAGGGAATAGTTCTTACCAAACGCCATTTTACTCCAGAACTATCCCCAGAACGGTTTCGGAACAAGTTTACCAAACGCCCAAATAGAGTCAAAAAATCATCTTTTAATGATTTAACACAAATAGATGATTTTGCCGAAGAACAACGTTCTCAGAACAGAATCGTTACCAAATGGGCTCTAAGAGGTCGTTCACATGGCAAGTAATAGGATTGGTGTGGTTTGATGAGTTTGGATCTGTTGGATGTATGTTCACCTAGAGTATATGTGAGGATCTGACACCAATTCCATTTTCTGCCATTAAAATAGTGAAGAGGATCCAAATTCTGATCGGTTGGCACCCATAGACCGTGCAAAATTAAACCTGTCTGATCGGTCCAGAGGTGGTTTGGCTTCCAGTACACGTACATCGTAGGGCTACAACTTTCCCTTCTTAAACCCTTAAAACAACATCGCCTCCCTCTTTGCTTTCTCTTTGGTCGCTCACGAAGGTAAGCACCTCTTCTCATGTCTATTCGTTTGTTTGCTTACTGTGTTGTTTCTTTTTCCGTCTCTATCTACTTCCTTCCCATGGAGATGGTTAGTTTCTGTTGCAGGTTTTGATTATATCATTTGTGGAAATTGTATTTTCCCCCACCCACTGTTACCTTAATCTGCTCGTGCTCTTCTCCTGCAAGTAACTCATGTGAAAGACTTTAAAACTCTTTTTTTCCCGGTATAAATTGGTTGTAGGAAGATGCATGCCAAAGCAAAGAAGGCTATGGTGAAGAAAATAAAGAAGGCTTCTTCTAAGCCACTTGTTTCTAATCATAAAAGTGAAGATGCTGATTTCTTGGTATGTCGGTTTCTAGTTCTACCCATTGTTTGTGTTGGAGAACTTTTTCTGTATTGTTTTTATTGAATCTAAACTATTATTGTTATTAATTTTTTCCCCTGTTTGAACAATGAAGCCATTAGGAGGCGGTCCAGGGCGGAAATTGCCTGCTCAAGAAGTACCTGTTGATAATAATGCCACGGTCTTATATATTGGCCGGATACCTCATGGTTTTTACGAGGAGGAAATGGAAGGTACAGTTCTTTTTCTTCTTTATTTTGATTTGAGAAATTATGTTGTCTTTAGGTGATATGTTTGATGTGGTGTACTGGATTTTCATTGCTTCTAATTCTTCCTGACTAGATTTTTTTTACAGGGTTTTTTAAACAGTTTGGTACAATCAAGAGACTAAGGATTTCACGGAACAAGAAGGTTTGATATCAAAATTTATCTATCCCTAACGTTATTCCTCAATTTATTGGAGAATATATCTGTATATACACTGTATCTTCAGGATTCAAAATCACTCTTGTGGTGGTGTTGGGTAAACATTTTAGCTGCTGCACGATTGGTACATTTTAATGATAGAAACCTCATATGATGTATGAATTGTATTGTTGTGTGGATACACACTTCCATGGATATCCTTTTGGTTGGCGATCTTCTAGAGCCAAAATAGGGAACAAGAATATGTTTGCTGATCTGTCCTTTTTTTATTTATTTTTATTTTTTATTTTTTTTATAGGTATGACATTAATGTTCACATGACTGTTTCTGTTAAATGGGACATCAGGTTATTTTAACCTATATGTGTGTTATAGATTATGTGGTCAAAAACTGTAGATTTTGTTGTATTGGTATTTGCACATGTGATGAAAGAATCTGCTCTAATTTGTAAGTGTTGACAACGAAGTTCTAAAACTAGTCACCACACACCATATACATATCTCTAATTATGTCCACATATTTACTTGGAACACTTCTCTTCGCTAGTACTTGCCAATTTAACTCTCTAGGTACTGTGGCATAAGCTTTTTCTAGGTCGATTAGGATAAGATGAAGATCCTTCTTGCAATCTCTAAATCTCTCCATGAGTCTCCTAAGTAAATAAATATGTTATGGATCTTCTTGGCATAAAACCAAATTGGTTTTCCGTAATAGTTGTTTCTTTTCTTAGGTGGATTTCAATGACCTTTTCCATAACTTTATTCTGTGACTCATTAATTTTATGCCTCTATAGTTATTGTAACTCTGAATATCACCTTTATTTTTATAAATTGGGACTACAATGCCCCGCTTCCATTTGCCTAGTATTTTTCTTTGTGGTCATAATCTTGTTAAATAGCTTGGTTAGCCAAGATAAACCACAAATCCCTACGCTATTCAACACTTCTATAGGGGCTTGTTGCCTTTCCTACTTTTATCTTTCTTAAAGCTTATTTTGTTTCAGAGATCCTAATTTTACTTCTATATTTATGCCATGTGGTGTTAGGATGAGTAATATTGCCTTCTGGTGCCTTATTACTCAAGGAGCCTCCATTAAGTAGGCCGTAGAAGTACTCTCCCCACCTCTCCTCAATGTCCGCATCCCTTATCAGTACTCTACCATCCTCACCTTTAATACATCTAACATAGTTGAAATCTCTGCTCTTCCTTTCTCTCATTTTTCAGCTATCTTATAGGTAGCTTTTTCCCTATCCTTTTTTTTCAGATTATTATTAAGATCTTCATATTTCTTTGCCCCTACTTTCCTCACAATCTTCATAGCTTTGTTTTTAACAAATTTATATCCTTTTAGATCCTCCGCCTCTTTAGTCCTTTGTCATGTTTCAAAACTAGTTTACTTAGTCTTAATGGCTACTTGGACCTTATCATCCCACCAGCAAGTCTCACTGGGAGCATGACGCATGCCTTTCGATCTTGTTGAATACAAGGGAAACATTAGAGGATATCAGTGTGAAGGAATGATCGATGACCTGAAAGCAGCAAGAGTTCATCAGTTGAACATTTATAAGGCGTGGAACTCAAGGATGTGAATGCATAAGATCCGATGATGTATGCAGAATACAAGTTGAAAGTCGGAGTAAAAAAATTTACAGCCTTGCCTGTTTTGTGATAGGATGGGGAACATGCAATTTGATTTATGTACCATATGAGAGGTTGGATGGAGCTTACAAATCCAATAACTCTTGCTATCATACATTACCAGTGAAAGCTCTAGTTTTCTGCTACTTGTGAAGGCACCAGTTAAGTTAGTTGTTCTACATTCATGCAACCTAAGAGATCCACAAAAATATTTCTCATTCTTATACATGATGCCCTGAAACATGACTGCAAGCCAAGTTTCTCTGTTGAACTCTCATGTTTTCAAGTTTTTGTTTTCTTATAGAATGTTAACTTTCTTTTGGTTTGGTATTCAACAGACAGGAAAATCGAAGCACTTTGGTTTCATCGAATTTGAGTCTCCAGAGGTTATACTTATTTTAACTGTGTTTATTATTCTTTTTTCAGACTTATTGTCGATATTCTAATATATCCCATGCTACATGCAGGTGGCAAAAATTGTGGCTGAAAGTATGCATAACTACCTACTTTTTGAGCACTTGTTGCAAGTCGACCTTGTTCCTTCGGAGCGTGTTCATCCCAAATTGTATGAAATTTATTTTACTGCTATAGTTTTTAAGTAATTTGATGGACATGCAAAATTTGGTGGAAGAAAATGAAGGTTACATCACATGATCTGTTTTACTAGTGGTAATTTGGAATGCTCTCCAGTGGTCATTCACATAACTAATCTGTTGAAAGTTTTCACGTATAATTGATGGTATCATTATTAATAAAAAACTGTGAACATGCTTTTGGTTTTAGTAGATGAAGATATAAAAGCTGAAAAGAAAAAGGGGAAAACCAGACCTGTAGTGTAGAGCATCGCGCGTATAGCTGTAGGATTTATAATTCTATTTACTATTTATTGCTGGGGATAATTTCTTTTGCTCTGCCAGTTGAGATAAGCTTATCCCAACAGTCTATTATTTGGGCCATGTAACAGGATGATGTGGCAATTTTGACTGCTGGATACTTGATAGACAAGTGTAGGTTTGGATCAGCTATGCATCAAATTTCAGAACCTTATCCAATCAAATACCCTAGCATCTATTGGCATTTATCCTTGTATTTTTCAGTCGTCTGTGTATGCCCATGCACCTCCTGTAGTCCCTAGATTTTCAAAGCTTAATTTTTCCACTTGGCAATGTTTGTTTGATCTGAAACATGACAAGTAGGTAGGGGGCAGTGGTGTCCACCCTTCCACAAATTTGGGACTCATCCGATCTGCCATGTGGCAGATGTTTGGGCCATTGAGACAAAGCTTATTTCAGCAGGCTGTTAAGGAAACTTTTCATACTTCGGAGAAATCTATCAATAATGTTATTTTATATGTAAAAACCAATACTAAAATTGTTGAAATCTAGCCCTTTTTTTTTTTTTTTTTTTTTTTTT
>NW_024869013.1:0-15700 GCF_013358625.1 Macadamia integrifolia
ATCCAACATATGGCATCTACCCTCACGTGCCTTTGAATCTACATATTTGCTAGTATATACATATAGGGAGAGGGTTAGGCACGTTGCTAGTTTTTGTAGAAGTAATGGTTCAACTAATAGGGGGTCGAGATATAGTGGACATGAATTTTCAAAGGAGAGGGAGAGAGAGAGAGTGATACAATCTAAGCACCTAGCAACGTGCCAACCTTATTCCACACACACACACACACACACATATATATATATATATATATAAATATAACGAAAATGAGTTCCATTTAAACTCCATTTACTGTTAATCTACATGTATTTTCCCCAATCTATTCATAGTACTAGGTGCACTTATATTCAGTCTAGCAATATGCACACTAAGCCTTATCCCAACAAAATTACCACATGGCAGATGTTTGGGCCTATAGGAAATCCAATGGATACGTGTTCAAATCATCCTAGCCGTTGGATGGATAAGATTGAAGTAAGTGATTGGCATTGGAGAGGATCTTTTTCCAAATTTTGACAGTTAATTAGTAGGAGAAATAATAATAACAGTCAAATCAAAGCAAAATTTTCCTACTGCCCATAATCATAGGCATTGAAATGGTATCCTACTTCGATTAAATATGATATTTTGAAAAATACTAAAACCTAAAAGGGTATTTGCGAAAAGGAAAAAGATTGGGTATGCTGCCGATATCAAGTATGCTAGCACCCATTGTGTCTATCTCTCTCTTCCCTTTTTCTGAAATGACACCCATATCCTTCCTGAATGATACTCCATCATGTGTTCCTATTGGTGCTATCCGCTAGCATACTTGATATCGGCGGCATACCTATTTCTCTCCCTTGCGAAAAATACTAAAACCTAAAAGGGTATTTGCGAACCCACCAGAGAAGCGGATTATTCTATTTCAGTGCATACGATTGCGAGCAGTAGGAAAATTCCGAATGCCTGGTTTGGAGGAATTTTTTTTTCCATCCAATCATGGGTTTTCCTTATGAGAGAGAGACAGAAAATGATTAAGTTCGACTTCTATTAGGCACACCTTGGGCCACTCACACTGGGTGTTTATATAGTGCTCTTCACTGCTTTCAGTGAAAGTTGAATGGTTCTCATTCAAGCCCGGTATGATCCAGTCCATGTGATTGTAGGGTCAGTATGGGTCCACGGGACTAACCAGCCTGAAGGCCTGGATACCCATCGTTAGCCAAAACAAAAAGAGAGAGTGAGAGAGAGAGAGAGAGAGAGAGAGAGAGAGAGAGAGAGAGAGAGAGAGAGAGAGTGATGATCGACAGGGAGAACAACAGAGACATACCATGAGACAAAGAGGCAAATCACTGCTAATTGTCTGTTGGCCGAAGCTCTCTCAAACTCATCCTTGGAACAAATACAATTGCAACCCCCCAGCAAGTTTGCAATTACGTGCGCCAGACCCAGAATTGATGCTGCAGCCAAAGCTAACTTGAATGCACCATGGCTTGGTTCTCTGCACTCGAAAATCAACAGTGCCCTTATATGCTTCGCCTGTAATTTTTTTTTTTTAAACAATAATAAATCAGGAAAGAAAAAAAAGGATAACCAAGAAAGTGATGATCATGTTCATGTCACTGATCATAATTGAAGCTATATGTGACTCATCATTTTTCTCCTTTTGGATATACAGAACAGAGCTCACTGACCTTGCTTTGTGCGATTTCAGCTTCAATACCAAGTATTCCTGCCACAACATCCATGATAGCAATCAAAAGACAAATGTAAAAACCTGTAGCTCTTCCCATTCTTGCAGGTTTGGAGCTCTGTTCTGAAGGGATGGATGTGAAGGAGATGGGCTTTCCCTCTTTTATGAGAAGAGAAAGCTCTGCTCTTTTTTCTCTAGAGATCTAGAGACTGGAGAATAGGAATAAAGTTCAAAGAGTGTATAGAGATACTATCTCAATGAGATGGGCTTAGCTGTGATTAGGAAGGAAAAGCTTCTTTTGCTTTGGCTTCTCTTTTCTTTTCACGGTTCCTTTCATGGAAGAGAAGGAAAGTAGGGTATCATCCAGCTTAAACAGTGATGACACCTCGAATGTTGGCATGGGGTTTCGGCAATTTCGATTCTATTTTCAGTCTTTTTCAATTGAGATTGATCTTGTACACGACTGTTGAAGCACATGTTAGAGCATCCGAAGAAAGCAGCATAGGCTGTGGAAGGGACAATAACAAAAGCACCACCTCCGTTGATCACCTACCAATTGGAGAAGCTGCATAGGTGGCAGGAACTAATACGAGCTTAGGTACTAATTCGAAGAGTATTCGTTTACCGTTTACCGGGGTCGAGGGCAGCCTGCCCTAGAGGAATTCACAGTAACGGGCATCCCTACCTGATACAGACCCTGAAGAGGTGAGTTTGGATCATCTACCCATATGTGTATGCTACATGTACATCTATAGTTAGGTGATAATTTATGCCCATTTTTTATTTGCTTCATCAGATTCCTTTCCATGCACTTTTAATGGCAACAGATGTCATCACCAAACTGTACATGCAACATACATGCACATGGAGGTGTTTTAGGTTCAAATCGACCAATATGATCGATATCCAATCATCACATGTAAATCACTATTTTGTAGCGTAGAGAAAAATAAGGATTATTGAATGGTGTTAAAAGCTATTCATCCTTGTACGTTCATAAATTATATAAGATTTGGGAGAGGGTTTCTTATGTCGACAATTTAGTGGGAATCTCATATTTGCACTAAGCATGGTACATGAAATGGTTTCATTCAATAAGAGACTCACATGGTTAAGATATAAAAAGGCATGGAAAAACATCCTTATACTATCAATCGTGGGGTTTTTTTCGTCATAAGGTTTGTATCTCTTGATTTTTTTCCTTTTCATATTTTCGTTAGTGATCATGAAATTCATGATGATATTTAGAAAGCCTTTGCTCTACTAATTGCCGCACTTTATTATAGCATTGATGTCGAATTCTTAACATAGTCCATTCATTTCATTAAGTAGGACTAATTAGAATGAGGACCTGGTTTTTCTTCACCATAATGAAAGAATTCTCAATAAATTTTTTTGTGTGCCATTAAATGTTTGTGATTCTAGAAGCGAAGAGAACATCACACATTAAAAATTGAGGGAGGATGTCACTTTGTTCTCTTCACCCACAATGAAGGAAATTTTCTCCCTAAGATAATGTCCATATATATATATATATATATATATCTCAAAGTCTAAACCAAGTGAAAATGCAACCCTACAAAGGCATTCCAATGGGAGGATTTAGGGAATGGTATTGGTTTGGATCGGATTAGATCAAATCGAATAGGTGGGTATCGATCTATTTTACACCTTCTCTTTATAAAATGTACTATGTTTCTTTTACAATTTTACCCCTAGATCAATATCGAATAGATGATCGATCTCAACCAATATAGATTCGACATGGCCAATACGACCGATCCAGAAGGATACTTGAAACCATGATTCCAATAAAGATCGATCCCATCCGAATTTTTTTTTATCGGTTTCGATCGGTTTAGATCATGAAAATGTAACGAGGCATGTGGCTCTAACGCTCCAACACTTGGGCAGTGCTGGATAATTCGAAAGGTTACCACGTTGGCTGTTGCATGACCTGTCCATTGCTTAATCCAACGTTCTGAAAAGGGCCACCTACATCAGTGACATCCACGTCCACGTGTAGTGGGACCGTCCCCCGGTCTTTTAGACATTCGCGTGTCTTTAAATCCCTGAAGCTGAAGTGGATGAGTAGGGGAGACTAGTCATTGAGACATGTAGGAGATAGGAGACTTCCAGAACCTACTCCGAGCTTCGAGTCCCCACAAAACCGCTCCACGCGAAAAAAACCAACATTTCAAATACCGGAGAAGGCAACCTAAAGCTGTGACATTGTGATCCTCCCCTCTCTCTCTCTCTCTCTCGTTCATCCTCCCTTTCGCAGTCTCGCTCTGAAAGATGTCTGCGTATCAATGGAAGAGCTTTTACGAGGATGAAGATCGGCCGGAGAAACCTCGGAGGTATGGAGTCACAGAGATGAGAGGCCCCAATTACACTATTTTGAGCCAAAATGTTCTCCAGGTGTGTTCTTCTTTAAGCCCTCAGTAACAGTTACTCCTTTAGTTTTCATTTGTATATCTTCCTTTTACGACTGCGGTGGAGGTTATATAGAGCTTAATTGCCAATTGCTTCTCGTAAGAGGATTGCTGACATTTCTGATTACTAGATTCTGTGGAAAATGGGGTTCAATTTATATTGTTTTTATTCAATACTGTATTTTTGTTGTGAATGATTTTACTCTTTTGGCCTTTTCTGATATTTGGCTAGTGAAATTCGGTAAACTTTGCCGAGCTTAGGTACCTAATGTTCTTTCTGCAGAATCTTTCCAGAGAGGTATACCTTCTTAGTGAAGTTGATGTGATCGGCACTGTGATCTTAAAACTTTATTTTTCAAATAATTAGTAACCGACATAGGAAGTGAACCTCCAAGAAAAAAAGGTAAATTATTCCTGCCAAATTTAGAAGGTAAGCGCTTGAAAGTTAGGATACATGAAAATTAGGGAGTGGTTTTGTATTTATAGACGATTATAGGATCAGGGCTAGGTGTTGGAACTTGGAAGAAATACCGAAGAAATTGACAATATATAACTTATCTCAACCATGGTTCAAAATTTTGCGAAATATTTTGGTTTCAACAAAGGTTAAAACGACACTGGGTGCAGCTCGTAGAAATACAGGCTTCAACTGAAATTTTGGTTTCAATTCGGTTTTGTATAGAACAATGCATTTCAATGGAAATTTCAACCCATTCATGAGTTTCCAGTGGTTTTGTCTGTTAGAGGCGGGGTACTCTAAAAAAACCCTAGATTTGGTTTTTTTGGCCAAATTACCTACATTTCTTGGTGGAACAAAGTGTTGGGGACTATTATAATGCATATACAATGATGTTTATCACATTTGAGCAAGATTTGTATGAGATTCACACTTAGAGGTATACCCTTTTTCCCGAAAGATTTCAAGCATTCCCCAACGATTTCCATCTTTGGACCGTTGGAGATGGGGTCACTTCACTAGTTTGTACAAGTATTTTTGTTTCACTAATTACTATAAACACGTCATGGTATGGGGTTATTTGGACTACAAGATCAAACCCCCGGAACTCTATATGGTATTGACATAGAGTTGGAGGAACGGTTTCTTAGGGGTGTTCTAACCTTGGTTGTGCACTTGACTGCTTATAACTCTTGTACACTTATTGTAACATTTTGACGTTGTGTAATATTAAATGGTTTTTGTTCATTTCTAATGTGTATTTTATTGATTCCATTGAATTTGCATGTTCTAATACTAAAACATGTGTAGAATAGGCTATATTTGAGAAAAGTATATAGTAGGTTATGGTACACTACCAACCTAGGTGACAAAATCAAACTACTATTTTGTGTTTAGCTATCCAAAGGTTCCATCATGTTTAGAGATGCTTAATTAGGGATTCCCTGAAGTTACGGCCAAAATATGGCGATTTGACCATTGAAATGCCCTATTAAAACTATTAACTGGAACATGCAAGGTTTTGGCTATTTCTCAAATCATCAAATTTTCGAATCTTGATCTCAACGGATTAAGATTCGAAACTTAAGAGTGAAAGCGTATTGTAAAACTCCTATATATGAACTAATATCATGAACACTTGGTGTGGCTAAGTCGTGCCACCATTCACTCTCCTTAAGATTATAGTCTTCCTCTTATGGTGCAATAGGGGTTCTTCAAATCAAATTCTAAGATTAAACAGTCCCTTAGACCTTCCAGTAGTAGTTGCACTCACTTATTGGGCCACATCGGGACACACTTAGGTGGTGCTCAAGCAACAGAAGGAATGGAATTTAGACAACTCTCAAAATGGTAAACCAGGAAGTAAAACAGGGAGATAGTATATGAGAGAGAGAAACAATGAGAAAACTATATTTAAATGTCCCATGACATCCTCTATTTATGGAGTAGAGATACCTTTTGGAAACATCTATCCAAGAGGTCCCAAAAAATGTCTCTCAGAGATAGAGAGGACGCAAAAACTTGGTTTTATTGACCTTCTATGAATTCTGGATGAGGTGTCACAAAACATTGCCGATGCTCATCCAATGATGCAGATTCTTCACCAAACTAGACCTGTTTTATTAGGAATAAGCTTAGGGTTGGGTTGTATACATGTTGGGCCTTCAGTCCATGTGGTTCGGAGTATATTGGGCTACTTTTATGGGTCTAAACTAGGGGTTCTAAGTTTGCATATGGGATTTAGTGATTTGTTTCTTTTTTCTTTAGTTTTCTTTTTAGATGGGGTTATTTAGTTTCTAATTTTCAGTCATAAATTAGTTTCTATTTCCAGTTTAGCAACTAAAGGACTTTCTATTTTGTAAGTTTCTATTTTCAGTTTTAGTAACTAGTTGAGTTTCTAATTTTTAGTTTCCTATTTCAGTTTTTGGAAACTAAAGTTAGTTTCTAATTTATGTAACCCCTATCACTGTTATAAATAAAGATGATGGCTCTTTTAATGAGCCACGATTTTGACAAACTACATGGCTGCTGCTGCTGCTTTCTCTGCAAGAGAACTTCTTTGTGTTTGATCAAGGAAGAAGGGCTTGGTGTCTGATCCAGGTGACTCCTTGCGGCGTGAAGTCCAGGAGGGTTCTTAGTGTGTTTCCCTCTCTTCTTTACAATCTATATTCAAGCTAATATTGCTGCTACAACCAGGTATTTATTTTTAACTGCTGCCCAGAAATTTCTGCAGTTTTTGCTAATCGGCCTTCTCTGAAAGGAACAGTTCCAGCCCTCGGTTTGTTCTCAAATTCTGGTCGAATGTTCTTCCATCCCTCACTAAGGATCGACTCAAGTCTGGACTAATTCTGAGAAGCCTGTAGTGAGATATTAAAATCTCCACAGTTTTGTCCTCTAGTGGCCTGTAGCTTCTATTTTCTAGAACCGATATTTCTGCTGATATGGCTATTGATTTTTGGACTGCTGATCATATTTTTTTGTTAACTTGAAGTTGTTAGTACCCTTAGTCAGTCCCTGGTTTAGTTCTAAGGGCTGCTGCTCTCTTTGTTTATTCTTTGTGCTAATATTCCTTAAGATCGATAGTGCTACTAGACTGTTATGTGAAGTCTGATTTCTCATATATCTGTGGAGCTGGTTTTGGTTGTTCTTTGGTCTACAAGTTCTTGTTGTTTGGGTCTAGTTGACTTGTCAAATCTAGTCCTACATTATCCAATGTCGGTAAAACTTCATTGAATGTTAGTCAGGGTTCAAAACATGTTAGTAAATTCTTGACAAGTTCAAAACATGTTAGTAAATTCCTGACAAACTTTGACTTAGAACATACTCTGGCTGACGTAGAACCAATAGAAACTGACATCGGGAAAAATACATCTAATGTTGAAAAACCTTATCCGACGATGGCAAGTGGAAATTTGGATACAAGTACGACTGCCAACATAAGGAACCATAGACACCAAGGCCATGCCATGCCACGACGCTATAGACAAACAAGAACCTAAAACGATGTAGAAAAGAATGGAATACTCAAACAAACAATCTCACAAATGCATACAAGGATTTACGTGGTTTCGGTAAGATTGCCTATGTACACGGTGAGGTGAGATTTACTCACTATCAATGGAGAATAGGGTTGTAGCCACTCATACTCACACCTTGGGCTCTTCGGGTCCCAACCTCTTAATGGCCCTACGGAATCAACCTAGTTATGCAAGCGACGGAGTACAAGACATTATACTATATGAACCTTACGCTACTCTCTTCCATAAGCAATGTGGGGGCTAAACATTTTCCACAACTTCGTTTTACTAGAAGCAACATTGGGGAGGTTTTGAGTTTAAAATTTGTGGGAGAGAGACATGGAAAACCAAAAGGAGGTATTTTGAAATATTTGTTTATTTTATAAATGCTTTTAAATACAATAATTCTTCCACTGGTTACAAAATACCAAGATACAAACAGAGTAATTGAGCGCGTAAGAACACTAGTTGTCTTAGAGGTCTTTTGGACTTAAAGACACTTAGTCTAATAAGTCATGCTACAAAGTATGGGTGAAGTTATTGATGTAGGGAGTTCCTAGGTGACTAGGTTTCCTACAAGATTAACTAACTAGGTGGGGTTAACTCAAGGGACTTGGGTAGATAAGACAAAAAGAAACTCAGCAAAGAAGATTAAGCATGCAAAATAGAATGAGACTAATAAACAAAGTAGCAAAAAACGATAAAATTTAGGCGGAAAAACACATAAACTCTTACTTAAGCTTCAAGTGGGGACATGGGGAAGGGAACAAACGTCATACGAATGTTAAGTTCAGCACAAATCAATCCAGACACCAAATAAGATATGCAAACAATCAATGTCCTCTAGCAGTCAGCTAAAATAGAAAATCAACAAGGGTTTTGAAGATATAACAGTGACGAAATGTCTTAAAACAATGGGTAAAAATAGGCATAAACAAAAGGGCAAAGGCTGGTTTCAATGTTAATGGGCTGCAACATATAACAGGGATAAATGGAGGTGTGAGGGGTTTAGTTTAATTATTTACCTTGTTGCTGTCCTGGTCTGAGGAGAAAAGAAGAAGTCGAAGTCCTCCAAAATAAAGAGGCCCAGTCCAATCTACTTGATGAAGAACAGCAGTCCCGATTGTTGGAGAAGTTCCAGCAGCAACCTAGTTGGGGGTTTTCTCGATGGAGATAATCTCTAATGATGGTGAACAATTTCTGCAATAGGGCAGCAGCAACATGAAAGACAGAAAACAGAAAAGAGAGGGATGAAGGATGAGAAAGGGAGAAGGAGAACGAGAGAGAGAGCCGTGAGAGAGAAAGGAGGTGAGAAACAGAGGGAGACCGAGAGTGAGATGAGAAGTGGGAGAGGGCAGCGAGAGAGAATTCGTAGGGGGGATTGGGGGGCTGTTTTTCCTTCAATAATCTTCATTCATTTTCTTTGGAACCGTGGCCAATGGCCTTACATAAATAAGAGACTAATTACTAAAAAGAAAAGAATATTCTAGGAATGCTATTTTATAAACAAAGAAACTTTCTAAAAAGAAATCAATAGGATATTTACTTAGTTTCCTAATTGACTTAAATACTCAAATAAACAAAATCCTAGGAAATAAAACTACTAACATATCAGATTTGGTGGGGGCCACACAATCTTGGCAAAGAAAGGAAGGAGAGGACTCGATCCAGCGCTGGGAAGGCTGGATTGAGCCTTCCTTTTCTTTCTTTTTTTTTTTTTCTTTCTTCTTCTTCCTCCTTCTAATCCTCCAACCACAAAGAAGGTTGGGTCTTCTTCTTCCTTCGGCTGTACGTTTTGATGTCCCCATCAACTCTCCCCCGGCTTGGAAGAATTCACCTCCGGTGAATTAAAGCTCATGTAATACTCAAGTTGGTCTGGGTTGAGTTGTTGAACTTCTTGCATTGTGATCCAGGTGTTGTCAATTTCCGGACGTCGACGCCACTTGACCAAGAATTCTCTAGAACCTCCAGTGTGTGTGGACTCAATCCTCTCATCAAGGATTTCTTCAACTTCTTCAGTTCTTCTCGTGACCTTAGGCATAGGTGGTAATGAGGTGGGGGGAAGTGGTTGGCTTGGCTCTGAAGTCTCATCAATGTTGAAGGGGAAGTCTTCAAGGTCATTAGGATAGGAAGGGGTAAAGGTAGAGGTACCATGGTATGGGACTAGGTCTTCAACATTGAAAATATTACTGAACTCCATGCTAGCTGGCAGATCAAGAACATACGCATTGGTACCTATCCTTTTGAGTACCTTGAACGGACTTGTGCTACGAGCATGTAGCTTGCTCACTTTTCCCCTAACAAAACGTTGCGGCTTGATTCTTACCATCACCATATCGCCCTCTTGAAACTCTTGTAGCCTTTTGTGCACATCTGCATTCGATTTGTATTGCTCATTGCTCAGTGCTATCTGTCTTCTTATACCTGCATGCAAATCATGTATATGCTGAGCAAAAGATTCGGCTGACTGGGAGGTCCTGGAACTAGACACGATTGGGATAAGGTCTATGGGTGGCCGGGGCTGGTATCCTGAACAGATCTCAAAGGGGGACAGACCAGTGGTATGGTTCTTAGAACTATTATATGCAAACTCAGCCTGGCTAAGGACTCAATCCCAACTGGTAAGGTGTTCTCCTATGAAGCAACGCAATAAATTCCCTAAGCTCCTATTGATAACCTCGGTCTGGCCATCAGTCTGAGGGTGGAAAGCAGAGGAGAAATGGAGCTTTGTACCCATCATCTGTCATAGGGTCCTCCAAAAATGACTAGTGAACTTAATATCCCTATCGGACACTATGGTGAGGGGTAACCCATGGTACTTGACAACCTCATTAAAGAAAAGTTTGGCTACTATGGATGCATTGGAGGTCTTAGAGCATGGGATGAAATGGGCCATCTTCGGGAAGCGGTCCACAACCACATAAACAGAATCATGGTCTCTCGAAGTTCTGAGTAGACCAAACACGAAGTCCATGCTAAGGTCCTGCCAAGGGGAATGGGAAACGGGTTGAGGAGTGTACAAACCCATGTTTTGCTTTTGTTGTTTGGCGGTCTGGCATGTCCAACATTGACTCACAACTCTAGCAACATCCCTCTTCAGTCCTGGCCAAAAGAATCGGTCCTCAACTAGGGTGATGGTCTTATCGCGACCGAAGTGGCCAGCGACTCCCCCAGCATGCAATTCCCAGGTCAGGAAATCTTGGAGTGAAGTCCTGGGGATGCACAACTTGCTTCCTTTAAAAAGAAAGCCCTCTCTAAGTAGGTAGCCCGACCGGTTGACTGGGTTGCCTTCATTTAAGGAAGTGAACGGCTCACTAAAATTAGGACAGGTGGGGTATTGGTCCTTGACTCGCTCGAACCCTACAACCTCTACACTCATTGCCTGGAGTAGCACACTAGCCCGACTCCTCGCATTGGTGCGAATGAGGAACATGTTCACCCGGCTCAGTGCATCTGCAGTAGTATTCTCGACACCAAGTCTGTGCTTGAGTACAAAAGTGTACTCTTGGAGAAACTCAACCCACTTGGCATGCCTCTGGTTAAGTTTCTTTTGGGCATTTAGGTATCTCAGAGCTTGGTGGTCAGAGAATAGCACGAATTCTTGCGGTAAAAGGTAATGTCGCCAATAGCGCAGTGATTGGACAACCGCATAGAATTCCTTGTCGTATGTGGAATATCGTTGCCTAGCTTCATTAAGCTTCTCACTAAAATAGGCAATAGGGTGGCCCTCTTGTCCTAGGACACCACCTATCCTAATACCAGATGCATCACAATTCACTTCAAAGACCTTAGAGAAATCTGGGAGGCGCAGGACTGGAGCTTCATTCATAAGCTTTTTAATCTCATTAAAGGCCTTCGTAGCACTCTTAGTCCTTTTTCATGCAATCAGTGATAGGAGACATAATGGAACTAAACCGGTAGATGAATCTTCTGTAGAAAGTGGCTAAGCCATGAAAGCTTCGTACCTTATAAATGTTAGTTAGCTTAGGCCACTCTACAATCGCCCTCACTTTCTCAGGGTCAGCAGATACTCCCTGAGCTGACACAAAAATCCCAGGAAGATGACTTGATCACTCATGAATGTGTACTTCTTGAGGTTGACATAGAGTTTCTCTTGTAAGAGCACATGAAAAACCTTCTGCAAGTGATCCAAGTGGGAAGACGGGGTCTTACTATAGATGAGGATGTCATCAAAGTAAACCACAAGGAGCTTTCCAATAAATGGTTGAAGCACTTGATTCATTATCCTCATGAAGGTGTTAGGTGTATTTGACAAGCCAAAAGGCATGACTAACCACTAAAAGAGGCCATCCTTCGTCTTGAAGGCTGTCTTCCACTCATCTCCAGGCCTAACCCTAATTTGGTGGTACCCGCTCTTGAGATCAATCTTCGAAAAGATCGAAGAGTTGGCCATCATATCCAACATGTCATCAAGCCTAGGGATAGGGAACTTATACTTGATGGTGATCTTATTGATGACCCTACTATCAACACACATATGCCAGGTGCCATCTTTCTTTGGCGTGAGCAAGGCAGGTACAACACACGGGCGAAGGTTTTCCCTAATGAATCCCTTCTGCAACAGTTCATCCACTTACTGTTTGAGTTCGGCATGTTCTTTGGGATTCATTCGGTAACGGGGTAAGTTCGGGAGAGAGGATCCTGGAACTAAGTCAATAGCGTGCTGGATGTCACGCATAGGCGGTAACTCATCAGGAAGTTCCTCAGGGAATAACTTCTCGAATTTCCTCAACAAGGGTTGCACTTCTCTAGGAACCTCAGTGAATAAGCGTGACCTATCGGTATTATTTTGTACGGCAACTGGAGCATAAATCACCCTTGACTCGTGACACTCTCCTTCAAATTGTTGTTCATTTAAAATGTTAAGTGTTTTGGTGGGGGTGTGTTTGGATATACTTCCCTTGTGTTCTGGAACCCTAACTTCCCTAGGGGCACTGGGGGCCAGTCTGATTTTCTTCCCTTTGAACTCGAAGACATAGGTGTTAGACTTCCCGTAATTGGTGACGTCTCAGTCATATAACCAGAGTCTACCTAGAATGATGTGGGCAACATCTATCTCTAGGACATCACACCACACTCGATCCTCATATCCTGCAAAGTGTAGGGGAACTAAACACCTCAGATTAACGGGAATGGTGGATTGATCAACCTAGGCAACCTTGTAAGGCTTTGGATGGGGTTCAGGTTTGAGGCCCATTCGAGCAACACAATACTCTTAGCGACCACATTCATGCAACTCCCGCCGTCTATGGCGATGCAGCAGTTCTTGCCCTGATGACATGTGTAAGTGATGAAAATATTAGTTCGTCGTCAATCATCGCTACTTTTAGGTTGTGAGACCATGCAACGCACAATGCCGAGCTTGAGGTCTCATCTGGTCTATGGTTCTCATACTCATGGTCTTGAAAACCCTCTTGGTCACTTTCTTTAGGGGTCTGCTTTCCTGCATAAAGATTCCTATTAGGACACTCTCTGGAGAAGTGACCAAACCCACGACACTTGAAGCATTGTTGTTGCCCATTACTCTTGGGTGCTTTTTTCAAAATTCCTTTACCCTTGTTGTTAAATTGACGTTGTGGTGCAGCAAGGGGTTTTGGGAATCCAGTTGAGCCTTGGGGTGGTTTTTTAAATTGGGACTCCCCAGCTTGGAAGCTCTTCCTCTGAGAATAAGTTCCCATGGAGGATTCCACCTCAAGGGCCATCCTGAAGGCCTGTGGAACGTCTCGCACCAGGTGGGGTGCCATACGAGACTGAATTTCAGAGTTGAGCCCGGTAAGGAATTTGGATAGTGTCTGCTCAACATCCTCCCGAATACGGCTTCTAATTTTCAATTCATTGAACTTGCTCATGTATTCGGTCATAGTCAACTTCCCTTGCTTCAGGGTATTCATTTCATTCAACAACTAGAGCCTATAAGTGATGGGAAAAAATTCCCTCTTGAGCTGCTCTTGCATTTCAACCCAGGTGGTGATTGGCTCAAGTCCTAGGTGGTCCTCCTGGTACTCTAGGTCTGTCCAGAAGTCCTGGGTAGCTCCAATAAGCTTGAACTTAGCAAATCGGTAGTAGACTTCCTCTGGCATATTGTAGAAATCGAAGTACCTATCATTTGCTTGATCCAATCCAAAAGGATCCTAGCATCAATTTGACCATCGTAGGTGGGGGCATCTACCTTAATCATCCGTCTGACATCAAAGCCTCTATCATGATGCTCATAACCTTGATCATCTCCATATTAGGTTTGGCGTCTTAACAGTGGGCCTCGACCCCTACCCTGATCCCTACCGCCCCTTAGGCCTTGGAAGTTATCCCCTATCTGGTCATAACCATCAGTCTGGTTATTTTCGTATAATTCCTCAGGGTTAGGGCCCCTGCCCCTAGGTTCAGTGCCAGTTGTGTTACAGCCTTGCCGTCTATCGGGGATTTGGGCACTTGTCTCGAGGGCAGCCAACTTATCGGTAAGGGCTTGGAGATGGGCAGCTTGTGTTTCCTGTATGGCTTGGATGGCTTTCATGAATTCAACCAGTTGCTCAGATTGGGTGGAGGTCCTAGGAGGGTCAGACATATCCTGGTTTACTTTACCACTACGAGTGGACATAAGGAGATGGGCAAACAATGGTACGGTTGCCACCAAAGACTCAAGGTCTACTCAGAGTCTCCAATTGAGATAGGTAGTTAGCCCTCTCAATCTTGAGGTCAGAAATCTCCCTCGTATATGCTTTTGGAGGGAATAGCGTCTAATGCTATTTGGTCCTGCCAACTTAAGAAAGAAAAGGGTGTCCTCTAATCTATGGTATCGCTCTCTTAGCTCAGACTTGGCCACGGACAAATGGTGACGGAGACTAGACCTCAAAAGGTAAGACATGTAAACAAGGGACAACAGTGCCTAAGTACCTTAAACCTAGACAAAACCATGCTCTGATACCAAGATGATGTAGGGAGTTCCTAGGTGACTAGGTTTCCTACAAGTTTAACTAACTAGGTGGGGTTAACTCAAGGGACTTGAGTAGATAGGACAAAAAGAAACTTAGCAAAGAAGATTAAGCATGCAAAATAGAATGAGACTAATAAACAAAGTAGCAAAAAACGATAAAATTTAGGCGGAAAAACATATAAACTCTTACTTAAGCTTCAAGTGGGGACATGGGGAAGGGAACAAACGTCATTCGAATGTTAGGTTCAGCACAAATCAATCCAGACACCAAATAAGATATGCAAACAATCAATGTCCTCTAGCAGTCAACTAAAATAGAAAATCAGCAAGGGTTTTGAAGATATAACAGTGACGAAATGTCTTAAAACAATGGGTAAAAATAGGCATAAACAAAAGGGCAAAGGCTGGTTTCAATGTTAATGGGCTGCAACATATAACAGGGATAAATGGAGGTGTGAGGGGTTTAGTTTAATTATTTACCTTGTTGCTGTCCTGGTCTGAGGAGAAAAGAAGAAGTCGAAGTCCTCCAAAATAAAGAGGCCCAGTCCAATCTACTTGATGAAGAACAACAGTCCCGATTGTTGGAGAAGTTCCAGCAGCAACCTAGTTGGGGGTTTTCTCGATGGAGATAATCTCTAATGATGGTGAACAATTTCTGCAATAGGGCAGCAGCAACATGAAAGACAGAAAACAGAAAAGAGAGGGATGAAGGATGAGAAAGGGAGAAGGAGAATGAGAGAGAGAGCCGTGAGAGAGAAAGGAGGTGAGAAACAGAGGGAGACCGAGAGTGAGATGAGAAGTGGGAGAGGGCAGCGAGAGAGAATTTATAGGGGGGGATTGGGGGGCTGTTTTTCCTTCAATAATCTTCATTCATTTTCTTTGGAACCGTGGCCAATGGCCTTACATAAATAAGAGACTAATTACTAAAAAGAAAAGAATATTCTAGGAATGCTATTTCATAAACAAAGAAACTTTCTAAAAAGAAATCAATAGGATATTTACTTAGTTTCCTAATTGACTTAAATACTCAAATAAACAAAATCCTAGGAAATAAAACTACTAACATATCAGATTTGGTGGGGGCCACACAATCTTGGCAAAGAAAGGAAGGAGAGGACTCGATCCAGCGCTGGGAAGGCTGGATCGAGCCTTCCTTTTCTTTT
>NW_024869013.1:15720-37538 GCF_013358625.1 Macadamia integrifolia
TTTTTTTTTTTTCTTTCTTCTTCTTCCTCCTAATCCTCCAACCACAAAGAAGGTTGGGTCTTCTTCTTCCTTCAGCTGTACGTCTTGATGTCCCCATCAGTTATACTTTTGAATCTTCCCTTAGTGTTGTAGCTGACTAACTTATCATCCCTAACCTACAATTCAACCTTTTTTGTGTCTTTTTTGGATATGTGGACATCCTTATCCAGATTTGTCTCCATCTTAGAATAATGTACGTTTAGAGAATTTGCCTTTAAAATTTTCATTGGAAGTGGCCATACTTCCTACACCCATTTGGTCAGCCCATAGTGTGCACTATAGTTAAGTCGCCCCCACATTGATAAAATATGGCTAATTTAGAGTTTAAAAATCATCCTCCTTTATTGTGGTGAGTAATACCTTCACATCTAATCAGAATGAGCTAAAAAATGGTAGTATTGCACAAGTCATCAGGTGACTTTGGTTTATACTTTGGACCTAATTCTAGGGATCTCCTCTCATGTAGGTAGGGTATCCATCATATGGCTCATGCCATAGGCCTTAAGCTCATTCCTTTAGATTTTTCATGTATAATCTTAGTGGTTTGAGCCTTTGTAAACATCTCCACCAAATTCTTTTTTGACCTTACAAGTTTGATAGCTATCTTCATTCAATATATTGCCTTATCAAATTATGCCTTAGATGTATACGCCTCCTCTTACAATTATAGTCCTTACTCTTTGCCCTGACAATTGCAATATGACTTATCACAATGAAGCAATATAGATGGCACATGATTTGGCCATGAAGGGAATATGCTGCATTAGGTTAATCATTCGACTTCAATGTCAACTTTTTCTAAAGCCACAAACTCTACTTCCATAGTGGATCTTGTTCCTTAAAATTTGTTTAATAAATTTCCATAAAATTGCTCCACTACCATATGTGAATTCGTATGTACTACTTGCCAAGGATTCCTTTATATCCGAAATCTAGTTTGCATCACAATACCCTGTAAGTATTGCCGGTTTACTACGATGGTGTAAGCCATAATTTATAAAAAGGGCGTACTCAATGCATGGGGCTCCTACCACTATGGGGTATGGGGTATGGGGTATGGGGTATGGGGACGGTTATAATGTACTGTAGTTGTCGAGGGGTCCCCAAGGTGTCACCTTGGCATCCAAGCGCCTAGGCGACTGTCGCCTTAGTGCACTGCATTTCGCCTTCTAATTTGGAACTTATTTATGCCAAATATCATTTAAGTAAATCAGTTACTCAAGATATTATTCATAAATAAGAAAATACCCCTTTTTTGAATCTAGAAAAACTAGTTTCAAAAATTCCGAAAGTACAAAAAGTCAACCCCCCCAGTTCAAGAACAAAATCTGGATTTTTGGTTGTAAGGGTGATTTTCAACTTTCATATGCTAAGGTTTTTTTCAATTTTGAAAATTTCATGAATCTTATCATGGTAAAACATCGCTAAAAATCGAAGTGTGGTAAAATTATCTTTAGTTTTGATGTCCATTTTTCATTCAGATGATTTTAATAGGATTTCTGCTTTAAAATAAGTTTGATTGGAACATAACTTTGTCATTACAACTCAGACTTAAATAATCTTAGAGTTGTTGGAAAGATGGTGTTTTGATCTACCTAATACAAAAAGTCTCATTTAAAATAAAATCATTTAACCAGTCAAACTTATTCGAGAACAAAAACATTTCTGTAAATGTTGATTTTTTATGACTTGATGTGATTTAGTGTTGATTTTTGATGATTTGATGTGGCTTAGTGTTTATTTTTGATATCCCAAGGGGGGTTTTTCAATTGGCAAAGACCAACACCTCAAAATTAAGAGGTCATGAGTTCAACTCTCCTTGGGGCCTAACTATGCAAGAGAATAATGTTTATTTTGGATGACTTGATGTGCTATAATGTTGATTTTTTATGATATAAGGTATATGTAACATACTAAATAAAGTTAAAAAAGAGGGGAAATAAAAATAACACTTGGGTGCCTTAGTCTCCTAAGCGCTTAGACAGCCCTCCGTCGCCTTGTTTCGCCTTAGCGCCATGACAATTATGCAATGTACGCAATTAACTACCACTTCATGAAGAGGTTGTTTTTCAACTTGAACCCGTGACGCCGAGGTCCGCCCTCTTAGGACAGTCTATGGTACCCTTCAAATACCTTATCAACCTTACAAGAGCATTCCAATGTTCTATACCTGGATTGTGAGCATATTGGTTTAACTTGCCTTGCTATTGTGGGTCTAATGCATTCATCAAGTAAGACATTGAACCAATTATTGTGAATATTCCTTTTGGGATACTGTTTCACCTTATGTCTTTGTAAATGATCCCTGACAAACAAAATTGTCTTCACAGAGGTTATTCAAAGTATCAATATTTCTTGAGTATGCTCTCTACAAAATGAGACTGAGATAAGATAATTTTGTTTCCTAGAATCAAATTAGTTTCTCCCATGTCCTTTGTATCAAAATTTGACATCAAGAGTTTCTTTCTTGATCCAACAAACCTCAAGATTGGTACACGATAAATATATCATCAATATATAGAACCATAAACACACCTTTTGCATTTGTGAATTTACTGTGAACAAACCTATCAGCTACATTTATGTAAAATCCATTTGATATCAATATTGTATTAACATTTTATGCCATTGTTTAGGTGCTCGTTTTAAAGCATACAAGGACTTAACTAGTTTACATACTTTATGTTCTTGTTCATGTAAAATTGTACATCCATTTGATGTATCGCTAATTTATGAATTGAAGCAATAGGAATTAAGATTCCTATGGTAGCTATTCTCACAAGTGGGGAGAAGAGTGTCAAAGTAGTCTATGTTCTTTTGGTTAAAAATTTGACTATTAATATTGCATTGAATTTGTCAAGAAATCCGTTCGGTTTCAATTTCTTGTTAAATATCCATTTGGTATCCAAAATCTTGGAACCCATTGGTAGATCAACCGATTCCCATGTATGATTTGCTATTATAGAGTCCACTCACTTTTAATAGCTAAAAAAAAAAAGGGGGGGGGGAGTTGTTGCTTCATAATAACAATGTAGGAGGTTCAACAAAATAGTTAAACATGTCATCACCCAAGTTGGTGGCTTTCCTTTATCTTTTATTTCTCCTCAAATCGACCTTCACTAGATTAAATCCAAAATTTTCCACACTAGGCAAGTCCTTCCTCATGGGAAATATGTTCTCAATGAATTCAAAATCCATTGTCTCAATAATGCTGTTGGCGTCGAACAAATTCTCTCTTGTCTTGATCACCAAAAACCTATAAGCTGCACTATTTTGTGCATTCGCAATGAACACATAATCACATGTCTTGGGTCCTAATTCCCTTAGGCTTAAGTATTCTTACTTTTTCTAATCATCCCTAAATCCTTAAATACTTCAAGGTAGGTTTCTTCCCATGCCACAATTCAAAAGGTAGAAGGTGGTTGTTCTTATGAGGAATTCTATTTAGGATGTAACAAGCTGATAGGTAGGCTTCCCCCCACATGTGTAAGGTAAACCTGAACTAATCAACATGAAGTTCATTTCCTTCAAGGTTCTGTTTTTCCTTTTTGCAACTCCATTTGACTCAGGTTGATATAGGGTTGTGATCTCATATATAATCCCATTTTTTTCACAATACTTTTGATAGACTTTGAAGTTCCATATTTAGTCCCTCAATCAGTTTTCAACCTCTTTATCTTTCTAACCATTTGATTTTCAACCTCCAATTTGAGGGACATAAAAGCACTTATTTCATAATCCTTAGTTCCTAGGAGATATATCTGGTTACTTGGTCCCTAAGAGATATATCTTGTCACATAAAGATAAGTCATCTGTAAAGGTAATGAAATACCTCTTACCTTGTCTTGACTCATGTGACTGAAAGTCACCTAGGACACTATGCATCAAATCTAGTAGATCCCTTTGTCTTTCTTCCGACTTGTGAGGCTTCTTAGCAAACTTAGCCTCCACACAAACTTGATATTTGTCTACTGTCAGTTACTCAGTTTTGGATTACCTTCTATGAGAATTAGATCAGAAAGTCTCTTTGTAAGGTGCACTATGGTGCCCTAATGTAGAAGATGCTTGGTTTTCCATTTATAATTTCAGAAATATTAAGTACAAAGAGCCCATTTGATAAATAGCCCTTCCCCACATAGACGTCATCCTAAACACAATTACTTTATCAACTCTATTGACAATTTCAGTCCCTCCGTGTTGAGGAGAAGTCCTAACACTAAATTCCGACCAACCTCCGGTATATGCAGCATGTCTTTGAGCACAAGTGTCTACCCAGAAGTTAACTTCAGAGTTACTTGGCCCTTGCTAGATGGCACATGAGGTTTGGTAGTTACCCATGTAGGTCTTATCACTGGAATCAACTGTTGAACAGTTGTAAAATGAATTCCAATTCTCACATATGAGCTTAGTTGCACCCATGTATACTTGCTTTTGGTCTTCGACCATTTTGACTTCAGTCAAAATTGCTGCAAAGGTTTCCACCTTTGTGAGGTTCACCCTTACTTTTTGTTGTCTTTCTTTTTGGGTTGTTGGCCATCATGCTTAAAGTGACCAGGCTTGCCACGCATGAAGATGTTCCCTTTTTTCTTATTGAATTTGTTTTCCTTCTTGGCATGGAGGTTTTTTTTTTTTTTGAACTGCTCATTCTTATCGGACTTCACAAGATTAGCCTTGGATTTGAATTCCTTGGCCTTTTCAACCCTGTTCTTTTCCGGTTCTTTTCCTCAATATTTACTCAGATGATTATTTGATCAAGTGTTATTTTCCAGGGCATCGAAAATCTCTCTAATAGAGATCTAGCCACAAAATCATCTAGTAGGACTATGCCTTTCTTTGCCAAATTGGCAGTCAAAACTAGAAGCATATTAATTTGATAAATTAAACCATCTTTCATAACAAAATCTAAAAGGTTTGATACTACATACATCTTACTACTGGCATCATCCAAAGCATATTTCTATTCTAATAGTGCCCGTATAGTGCGTGTGTTCAACAGTTTCTATTTCCTCTGCTAGATCTAAATGTTACTACATCATAGCTTTGCTGTCTTCCCACTTGCCAGTATTACATGCAAGGACTGAACTCATAAAAGTCAATTTCCACTTGTAAGAGAAAAAGTTAGCTTACAAGGAACTAGACATCCATTTCAGATACATTAAATATGAGATAAGAGACATTATGACGAGGGGAATTGATGCTGTATGATGAGTTCACCAAGATATCCTCCTTTTTTTGCTTCATGGTGCATGTATGAGATAATGATTATCAAGTTGATTGAACTAATTTTTTAACCTGAGGGGATAATACTTGGATATTTGAAGTAATGATTTTTTTTTTTGGGGGGGGGGTTGGGTGAGATGAGCTGTTATTATGTTATTGATGCCACTGACATCATATTACCAATGAAGAAAGCTAATCTTACATTGCCTGGATATGCATCCTGCAGCTTTACGTGTGGTTGGATTCAATGGAATGACATGGGTCCTTTAACATAGGAACATGGTTGAAAATATTATGAACCACTACTTCATGTTTTTGGGGATCTGATTGTTGAGTGGATCCTCTTCCAAACTTGAAATCTCCTGCTTTTTTCGCAGTCATGGGAGTATTTCGTTTACAAGGGTTCTGGTTATTGGGGTTCTCACTATTAATCGTATCCCTGGTTTAAGATGTTCTCTATCACATTAGTTCTGATAAACTTTCCTACTGATTCTGATACTTGTTTAGCATCGTTGCAGGAAATTTTAGAGTCAATGGGACAGTTTGTTGATGGGTTGAAGTTCTCAGGGGGCTCTGACAGTCTGATGCCAAAGCAATTTATCAAAGAAATAACTGACATGGCCCACAGACATGATGTCTATGTCAGTACAGGTGACTGGGCTGAACATTTGCTTCGCAAAGGACCATCCAGCTTTAAACAATATCTCGAGGTTTGTGGAGAGTAAAAGAGTAAAAGCTTACTTTTGTTATTTTGATTCTGTTGGACATGTATTTAGTTTTTTCTTTCATTAATTTTCCTTTTTGACTGATTCTCACAGGAATGTAAGAATCTGGGGTTTGACACAATTGAGCTGAATGTTGGTACACTTAAAGTTCCAGAAGATGCTCTGTTGAGATTTGTACGCATGATAAAGAGTGGTGGTTTGAAAGCCAAGCCTCAGTTTGCTATTAAGTTTGACGAGTCTGACATCCCAAGTTTTGGGGATAGAGCATTTGGGGCATATGTAGCTCCAGTTCCCCGAACATTTGGTACTTAGAAACTAGAAACTTTATCTGCAGTTTTATATGTTTATGTTGCAAATATAATTGAGTACCAATCTAGTGCTATATTGAGTTCAACTACTGGTTAGAATGCATTTCCAGTGTGTTGGCAAGAATAAAAATTGCTTTACATTCTCTATGAATATAAAGACTATAAGTATCAACGACTATTATTATGATCATCTTTATTTTTATTCTTTTGAAATGATTAATTGTTCTTGGAGAAACCAAAATTATGGTGGTCGTCTACATGAAGGGTTGGGATTATGACTGTTATGTTTTAATACCGCCGATGTATTATTGTCAAGCCCACTGTGGTAGTGTAGTCATTAGTTGAAGTCCTGCGGCATTAAGTAGTTTAGTCCTGTTTTAATTGTTAGTCGATGGCTTAGTTAGTCTTCTATTTGTTCTCAACTTCTATTAGAGAACTACTACTGTGGTATTGTAATTGATTTGGGGTTTTATCTATAAAGGCAATGAGGGGGAAAGGACCATCGCATGGACTGTTTCCCTAACCAGCGATGGTCCTCTTTCCCTCATCCTTCATTCTTCTTCTCCTCCTCTACTCTTTGTTGTTAGTACTGGTTCTCTAATTCTGATATTGTAACAAAGACCATTTATGAAAATTGATTTTCTGGTGTAAGGGGTTGCATGGGAACCATTCTCTAGATTGTCCATGCTAGAATACTTTCGTGGTTGAGGCTCACAAGGTCTTCACTATTATACTTTTCTATTGGGATCATTCCACTGCCTTACTATATGACATGTAGCTATATTGTTCTTATAATCCATTGGTAAGGCCTTTTTGGATGGTACTCCTAATTTTTCCGATATTGTTGGTTTTGAGAGATGTTACTGTACTAGTAGAATAATTCCCATGCTTATACAGTAAATTTTGCCCTTTTTTTTCCCGCAGAAACTGTTGAAGATGTGGACTTGTTGATCAGAAGGGCCGAGAGATGTTTGGAAGCTGGAGCAGACATGATCATGATAGATGCAGATGATGTGTGTAAACATGCTGATTCTCTGCGTGCAGACATTGTTGCAAAGATCATTGGGCGCCTGGGACTCGAGAGGACTATGTTTGAAGTATCAAACCCCAAAGCCTCAGAGTGGTTTATTAAATGTTATGGACCAAGAGTACTGTCCTCAACTCTCTTTTATCTATTTTCTTCTTTGAATATTCTTTGGGACGCCTTGGATCCTGAACTCTGACAAAATGCACATATTTTTCTTTTGGGACACATTTTCAGGTGAATCTATTTGTGGATCATTCCCAGGTGATGGATTTGGAGTGCCTTCGAGGACGAAGCTTGGGTGAAAACCACATGTCAGTTCTAGGTCCCTCATATTTTCTGTTCTGAAATGGCACTATATCTGTATGTATCTGTTTAAACTAGAAATTGGTTGTTTACCCTGATATTTGTTAATATCATGTATCTTTGTACTCTTTTAACGGATTAATAAACCATACTAGAAGTTTGCCCCATTACTTAATGGTGCAACTTGTATTAAAAAGGTAGTGTCTAGTGCATGAGGCAGCCCTTACCCCCATTCTGCGGAGAGGCTGTTTCCTGATTCAAGCCTGCGACCATCAGCTTGTGGTAGAGCTACCTTGCTGTTGCAACTTGTATTGCTTCATGTTTTTATAAAAATCTTCATCTATATATTGTACTATTGAAGCTTGCACTTTTTTTTTTTTTCCGATATATATGCATTTGAGTTCGCTGAAATATTTCTATCAGATAGTAGGTGAACAATATATTGTCCGCATCATTGAATAATATGACAAGTCATGGTCTACAGTCCTATTTAGATTCCGAAAAGGACACTGAATTAAAAATTGAAGAACTAGAATGAGAGAATGAGATCAAGATGGAAGCTAAAGTGTGTTCATCTGCTTTGGAGGCTAGTTCAGCTGATTGGCCTGGTTGCTTGTGCAAACAATAGGGGGAAGAAATGACCTCTTCAGTGTAATTAAATTGAGACGGAAAACTGTGTTAAAGAGTAGGAGAACTACATACATTCAGCGATATGGTGCTGATTATATATATGACTTAAACCGGATCATGAACAATCCAGGTCTAAATTTGAGATATATATATATATATATATATATTTTTTTTTTTGGTGGGTGGTTTATTCTGAGATTTGAGACAGTTGGAGATGGTATTCTGGCTATGAGTTTGAAGTGGAAGAGTTGTTGAGTTTCCTATCACTACTTGGGTTCTCCTCTTTGCTTGGAAAATGTGTTCATGCATTAAATTCCACACCTACTTGTTTGTCCTGAAATGTTGATGCTTTATTTTTCTGTAGTCCTTTGAAAGTGGAAGCTGTTGAATATATTCTTGTTTGGTTGTTTTTATGTGAAACATACCTGGTTGGCTTAAAGGTGGTTGAGTTAAGAGGATAGTTATTTATTCTAGAGAGAGACATTTTGGATTGACATGCTTATGTGGGTATTTTCTTCATTTGGTTCTGTTGACTGGGCCCTATGGGAGGTCATAAACCGATTTGTACTTGTGAGGTTTCATGCCTTGATTGATTCACCTTTCTATTGTGCAAATTGTTGAATTTTCTGAGGTTGCACAAACCTCAATTAGTATCAGGGAAAAATCAATCACGGCTATTATAATTTGTAAGCTTCTGCTAAGGTCCAAAGCAGTACCAGGGAAATCAATCACGGCTACTATAATTTGTAAGCTTCTGCTAAGGTCAATGGCAATCTTTTGAGAATGCTATCTTGGATTCTACTTTTATGTTCATGTGGTCCCTCCAGGGCAATGTTCAGTTAAGTGAAATCGGGAAACAGGATTGGCCTCAGCTGATTTTGATTCTAATTGGGCTGGAATCAGTCTGTACACTTATCGGATGGGCAGGACTTGTGATAAGATTCGGTCGGTTCTGGTTTGGATCATATTAAGTTTGAATGTTGTTACTGGGATGGCTTTCTGTAATAATTTTTATGATAATAGTGGGTCATGGTAATGATATTTATTGGTTTGGGATGTGGACTATTCCCTATTGGACGCCCTACAGAGTACAGATCTTGTTGGTTTTCTTTGGTTGAATCATACAAGAATGCTTTAGAATGCTGAACTAGGAATGAATGCAAGTAATTTGAAGATATATGTACGATGCTTGAACATTAATGTTTAAAACAGTAGGTGGGTAGGAAAAGGTTCATAATCATTTATTTCATAACGATCCCAAGAACCAGGTGATGATGTCAATTTGATTCCTCTCTCTCTCTCTCTCTCTCTCTCTCTCTCTAGAGGAGGAGCCGTGGTCCATAGTCCATACTACTATTGTTTCCAAACAACTTGGGGCCAATACGGCATTGTCAACTTCCTCCATGAAAACAAAATGGGGTAATTAGTATCACTCCCTTATATTCTTACTAAAATTCTCATATATTAAACTGTTTTTTTTTTCTTTTAATGAACTTCCTCCGTGAAAACAAAATGGGGTAATTAGAATCACTTCCTTATATTCTTACTAAAATTCTCTTATATTAAACTGTTTTTTTATCCCCCAACACGAGTTCTAGGAAATAAAGGGACTGATTGGCATTCACCCTTCAAAATCACAAAGGGGCCTATGCGATCAGCCCATAAATTTTGACAATGATGGAGGAGAAAGGATCCTTTTCTTCACAAATAATTTTTAATTTTTAATTTTTAATTTTTAATTTTTAATTTTTAATTTAAAGAGACAGAGGCACACAGCCCGAGTGAGGCATCAATGGGTGTGTGGAATGGAGCATTATACAGGAGAGGTCTGAGAGGAGGTTTTGAAGAGGGAAGAGAGGCGTTTTTCTTTTATTGTATCATAAAAAATTTATAAATGACACCAACCGAGGGTGTGGGATGAAGCATTATACAGGAAAGGTCGTTTCAAAGGGAGAAGGAAGAGAGACCTTTTTTGGTTTTTTACCATAAAAAGATTATAAATATACTTAAATTTTTTTGGCCCATGTTTTGTTTTGCCCTTGAAATGGCTTGGAAAGAGGGGCAACCGAAATAGAGAGGTAAGAATAGATCATTTAATGGAATAGGGTTTACTTCCAACTAAGTAATGGCCTAAACCAAAAAATAATACTAATTAAGAAGTTATAAAATAGGTAAAGGACATGTTTGATGAGTAAAGCCTTTGATGAACATTAGGGGATATATTTAATTGTTTAAGGTCAGTTAACTGTTACTGCTTTCATGGATTTGGTTGGTTCAGTGTTTAGAAACTCAAGAATGTCGGTCCCATATTAACTCTATATTTAAATGAATTCACAGAGGCGCCTCTCCATGCCTCCTTTTCACCCCGCCCCCCCTTTTTTCTAAAACTTTTATGAGGAGGACCCATGAAAGTTGGTGTTCAAAGCTGATAATAAGCTTTTCTTTCCCACCACCCTTCTTTTTGTCTTTGGAGCTTAGGGCTCCCTTAATTATTTAACTTTTCCAAACTTTTCCTCTTTCTGAAGCTCAATTAAGGGAAGAGTGGTTTTGAACAGTGACTGCTCTGGGACCAGTTTAGATTTTGGAATTGTTCTTACCTTTATCTTTGTTCTCATGTGCAGAGTGTAGACAGGGAAATTACAATCCTCTTAAAAGAACGGGCAGTGATTAAGAATCTCCATAGTTCCATCAGAACTCACAATACTGCATATTTTAAGGGCAAAAAAATACTCTCTAGTTGCGTGGCCCTAGCATCCAGATAGAGAGGGCGGCAAAATGATGCTTCCATTGTAAAACACAAAAAAACTCAACCTATTGATGCCTATGTGCGTCCCCTCATTGGCCCCATGCTGATGAAGGGACTGCATGATCAGGGAGCGTTCTTTTTTTTTTTAATTTTTAATAGAGGTCTGGGCTATATTCCTCTTGGTTATGGGAGATAAATCTGGATAATAATAGAATGAAATCTCCACACAACCAATTTGCTCTACCACCCGATCATAAGGGTGTTAATTGGTATTGTTTCAAAATAAATGGTCTGGTTCAATTCAGATCATGTTACAATTGATAGAAATCAAAGCCAAACCGATTATTAATCGGTTTCACTTCCCAAATCTAAACATATTATTAATAGGTTTTGGTTTATCACTTTATACACAACAACAGAAAAGCCTAGTCCCAACTTAATAGGATTGACTACATGGATCCAAACACGGGCAAAGAAAAGGAAAAATAAAAGTAAAAGAAAGGAAACATATGTGCAAAACTAGTAACGAAGTTGGACTAGGTCTACTACCTGGATCTTAGACCTCAAATTTGCCCTATTTAAGATCATACTCGGGACAAGGCCTAATCTGTGTATGTCTTTCCTCTATTATTTCTTCTATGGTCATTTTTAGTTTGCCCGTAGTTCTTTTAGACCATTCCATCTGGATTAGATCACTCCTCATTGGTGCATCTGATAACCTCTATTGAACATGACCATATTATCTCAAACGATTTTTTCGAAGCTTATCATGAATTGGGGTAACTCCCAAATTCGCTCTAATACGATCATTCCTTACCTTATCTTTCCTAGTTTTTCCGCACATCCATCTTAACATTCTCACTCAGCCACACATAGCTTATCAATATGTAACTTCTTATCACCCAACATTCTACCCTATACATCATAGCTGGGCGTATAATTGTCCAGTAGAATTTTAGAATTGGCTCCATTACATGGTTTATTATTGGTTCGTTTATTTATTTATTATATGATTTGTAATAGGTCCGGTTCTTCATTTTATCCGGTTCATAAATCAGTTTTGTTTGGTCTAGCAGTTTGTTTGTTCAGTGTATTTGGTTTTATTTAATTTGTAGAATCGACAATTTATCAATTCAAAACTGAAATCAATCTGATTAATTTTCTTTTAGAATACATAAAATCAAAACCGAACCAAATGGTAACAGATTTACCGGTTTGGTATGAATCGTTTGATAAACAATTTTGGTTTGAAATTAACACCTTTAATCAAAACCAATGCTTATAAAATAAAATTACCGGGATTGAAACTTGGCATCGTTTTACAACGTTCCTAAAAATGCGTTTCTACGTTTTCCTGTTCCTAGAAACGGAGAAACGGAGAAACGGGGTAAAAAACGTTTGATAATCTTGTTTCATTCCATCCGTTTTTAGAAACATAAATAAGAATTTATGAAAATTTATGTTAGAAGAAATGACTATGACGAAACAAGTAATACTTTTTTCGTCGTTTCTAGAAACAAGTGAAGGCAACAAATTATAGATTTATGCTCGATAAAAAATCCCAAAAGTGAGAAGCGTGACTCTTCTCAAGCTCAAAAGTAATAGAATTTTTTAAGCTCAAAAGTGAGGAGCATGTTATCAAATAACAATGTGTGCACAAATCAATCCAAAAAACAAGTTTATCAAACACTCAAAATTCGTTTTTGTTCTCAAAAACATAAAAATTCTCCATTGCAATGAAATCCTCTGCAACCACTCTGTCCAAGCATGATTTCAAAAATTGGAATCGGATCGGTTGATTTGGCCGATTCTAATCCATTTATGGGAGATTCTGAAAGATTCCAGCTTATCAGATCGGAATCTCTCTTCTTTTGATTCTGATTTTATGAGAATTCAAACTAATTTTGATCCAGTTCAGATTCAAATTCTAATTTTTAAAATCTTGATCAGGGTACAGCTTTGGCTGTTTGATGGATCACTGACCAACAAGGTTGCTTACCCATTAAGATCTAAGAACTTACAGATGAGATAAATGGCCAAGGATGGTCTAATCATGCTGGCAAAGTGAAGGTGGGACATGGGGGAATTGAATGGTGTGTCCTAATACTGTGCATGAGAGAACCAGTGGCAAATTTTGATCTCTCCATACCCCCTTCTTGTCGCCTTGCTTCATTCAATAGACCCACATTATCACTAGCTTCTGCAGCCACGGTTGGATTTGCAACTTCTTCAGATAATGAAAATAATAAATGAGAGGCTATGCTGTACACCGCTAAGAGTCATTAATAACCATTCTGGGTTGTTACGATTTTGTTTAGATTCAAAGTTACAAAAAAATCAAATTTTTTTAGAACATTGCAATGGCATCAATCCTGCAAATTTCTCTGAAACTATTCAATGCTACTCTATTACTGCCGATAAGAGTCTTTATCTCCATTTCTCTCGAGTCTCCCTGAAAAGCCTAGTTCTTTTCATGTAAGTAGTCTGTGACTCTGTTTTCTCTATACATTAATGCCACAGAACAGGGCTTTTGAAATTGGTCTGAGTGTTTCCAAGAACCAAAGATTCCCTTTTTCTTGAATTTCCATATCTCCTTTTTTTATTAGCCAGCTTCCGTGGTTTCTGGTTCTAAGCTCCTTTTCTGGCTTTCTTCCTTTCTTCTTTCTGAGAATCTCATTGGGGAGTGGGGAGTGGGGAGAAAATTCCTAAATGCATCCGTGTGCTGGGTGGTTTCTAAAAGGCTTGCAGGCTGCAGCACATGGTCTTGAAAGTATTATATATATAAATCTTGTCTAGGTGTTTCATGAAGATTTTTGAATTGGGTTTTTCTGAAACTACTCTTTCTATTTTCAGAGAGGGAGATGCATTGCAGATATGGAGGGTTTCCCCTCTCTGAAATTAGAAATAATTTATGGGAGACATTGACTTCCTTTGATATCTAGCTTCTTTTGTACAGATCCAATGGTTGGGCTTCAAACTTTAGACGGATTGACAAGAGTGGGGGATGAATAGTGTGACATGCTCTTAGAAGTAGTTCTTGTCAAGAACAGAAAGGAGTTGCCGAGTAGATTTTGAGTATTATGTGAAAGCAGAGAAGACCCAGAACAGTTAGAAGATTAGAAGACGATGCCAACAGTTTGGTTTTCTCTGAAGAGATCACTCCATTGCAAATCAGAGCCTTCAGATGTTCATGATCCAAAAACTAGGGGCCATTTGCGCACCATATTGACAAAAAAGACTGCTAGGTCAGGCTGTTCAAGGTCCATTGCAAACCTAAAAGATGTTATCCATGGGAGTAAGAGACACTCAGAAAAGCCTCCAAGTTGCAGCCCAAGATCTATTGGGAGTAGTGAATTCCTTAACCCAATAACCCATGAAGTGATTCTCAGCAATTCAAGGTGTGAGCTCAAGATAACCGGCTTTGGAGGTCTCAATGAAGGTGGAGGCGGCAATGGTGGTGGTGGCGGCGGCGCTGGTGGTGGCTCAACCTTTGTTGGTACCCTTAGACCAGGGACACCTGGTCCAGGAGGCCACCTTAACATGCACCATTACAACCCTTATTTTACTAGCTCAGCAACCCCTCCAAGGAAGTCTCCAGGTTTTCTCTCTAATAGAGAGGGCTCTGCATTTGGGGTTTCAGCTTTTTCTGGTGGAATTAGTGAAGGTGGCGTCTTTCCTAGGGCTTCTCGTGAGGTAGATTCTCATGGCTCCTCTACTGTGACTTGTCATAGATGTGGGGAGCAGTTCGGGAAGTGGGAATCCTTAGAATCTCATCATCTGTCCAAGCATGCTGGTAAGATTTAGATTCCTCTCCTATTTAATGTTTATTCTTCAGTATTTGCTCCAGTTTCAGCTTCTTCTTCTTTTCTTAGATTCATTCTTGTAAAGTTGTATTGGGTATTGCCATTCCTAAAGCTTTATTTGTGTTTTTGACTGGTTACTAAATCTGAAATTGGTTAAGCAGCTTTCTCTGAGTTCTCTCTTCAATCTTCATCTAAAGTCACCACCCAACTAATCTCCCACCCAATGTTCTTGCAGTTCTATATCATGTACTTCAGACCTGAATCAATATGGGAGTCTTCTCTGAATAAATTGAATTTTCTTCCTACATTGTATATGTTAGGGAACACATAATGATCCCATTTACAATGTTACCGTTTAATCTGATCGAAAAATATATTTTCCCCTCTGAAACTTTTGTAACTTGTTTGTTTCCTTGCTGGTGAATCTTATCGTCGGTACCTGATTCCCCTTTATTATTGTCAAATTTTCTGAAACTTCGGGAAATCTCATTCTTCTTTGGTATCCAAAAGCATCCATTTAGATCTTTCAGTCATAGGCCTTCAATTTATTATCATTCCCATTGAAGTATAGAAATCGGAAGTTCACTCATTATGGTCATTTCTTCTTGATGTTCAAGTCTGCTGTAGCTCATGTACTTAATTTGAGTTGCTACTCCATTTGAGTGCAGAGGTTCTGTTTCATCTAGTCTTCATCTGCATTCAGTGCTTTAATTTTCAAATTGAAGTTTATCTTGTTCATTGTACTTCATGGTAGCTTTGTAAGTGACACTTCTTTCTTTTGCACAGTTACTGAACTTGTTGAAGGAGACTCATCCAGAAAGATTGTGGAGATAATTTGCCGCGCAAGCTTGTTAAAGTCTGAGAACAACTGTGGGAGGATTGAGAGGGTTTTGAAGGTCCATAACATGCAGAAAACCCTAGGTCGGTTTGAAGAATACAGGGAGATGGTGAAAATCAAAGCCAGCAAACTCCCCAAGAAGCACCCACGTTGCCTGGCTGATGGGAATGAGCTTTTGAGATTCTATGGCACAACTGTGGCATGCTCTCTTGGAGTGAATGGCTCCTCCAACCTTTGTGTTTCTGAGAAATGCAGTGTGTGTTGGATTATAAGACATGGATTCTCCACAAATAAAGAGCTAAAGGGAGGCATTGGTGTTTTCACAACTTCAACAAGTAGAAGAGCCTTTGAATGTATTGAACTCTATGAAGAACATCCCTCCTCGGTGAGGAAGGCTTTAATAGTCTGCAGAGTGATTGCAGGAAGGGTGCATAAGCCTTTGGAGAACATCCAAGAACTAGCAGGCCAAACAGGGTTTGACTCATTAGCCGGGAAAGTGGGTCTTTATTCAAATATTGAAGAGCTTTATTTACTCAATCCCAGAGCTCTCCTCCCTTGCTTTGTGGTAATCTGCAAATCCTGAAAGGGAATAGAAAATTTGTGACAGTCCTATGTCTTCATTACCACCCTGTTACGTATTTTGATCTTATGGTGCTTCAATTATCTGTGCAGTCTTTTTGTAATGCCTTCTTTCAAAGATGTCAATTCTTTCTTCATTACCACATCAATTTCATGGTTATTTTTCTGTAGATAAATATTTGTGCTATTCATCTACATTGAGTTCTATGATATATATCCCACATGGGAAGGAGGGTAGGCTCAGATCTAGTCAAAAGTGAAAGCAGGAAAAGAGGCATTAGGAGAGTTACTTAGACTAGAACTAATGGGGAAAGTCATGTAGGATCTCCTTGATTAAGGGGAGACCAATAATTTAAGATAATAGGATTTAAGCATGTACATGTTCTTCTCTGCAGACAAGAAAACAAATTTAAGTCACCTGCATTGCCAAATATGAAGTAGACATGTGGTCCTGGTTGTTTTATATTTAGACAAAGGTGAGTCCGAAATGGGACAGGTGCTAGGATTGAATGCCATATGACCCTGGATAGGAAGATTAAATATTCTCTTCTAGTCTATACCTATCCTGGTTTGAATTTTTGTGTTGTAATTGTTGTCTTACTTAACTCTAAGGTACCAGAGGAGTCTTTAGTAGAGCCAAGAAATACATTAAAGATAATGTTAGGTCACTCTCTCTCTCTCTCTCTCTCTCTCTGTGACTTCATTGGTCCCTAGGAAGGAATTTTCACATCACAGTTTCTGTAAATACATCGGTTTTGTTTTTTTAAGTTAATTCATAAATATTTGGATGGGGACAGGGGAAGAGATGAAACTGAAAGCAACAATATGAAAATGTTGCAACAGAATTGTAGGTTGTTCACATGGGTGCATTTTATGTGGACCTCTTATTTTCTTGTTTGAATATAAGAAGCAAGTTGTCCTGAGAGAGGGGCTCAAAAATGGAATTACAGTGGTCCTGGGGCTCCAGCTTTGTAACAAAATGAACCTCATCACTCTATTAAATTTAACATCACCATTGAAGCTGAATCTTATGAAAGCCTCACTAATTTATTCCATCCATAATCTTTAAAAACTTAATGATAGAAGGTTTTTTATACTGTGACTGTTTCAAGAACTTGTCATGCAGGTGGTATGATTCAGTGGAGTGAAGTGAAAATTAGAACAACTAGGATGACTTGCATTGAAACCCATGTTGCTTGTGAGTTTTGGTATAAAGTGCCGATGCTGTGAGGCGAGCTTACCGGAATCAGTGAATCTGGTTGCCAGATTCAGGCCATTGGGTTGTTGTTATGCATGTTCTCTTGGCTCTACCCTTACTTGACTGAATACAACATGGGATCTAGGATCCATTAGCTGTTTGCTTCACAGTGATCTGGATTATTAGGTGAATTTATACTAGCTGCTTCATTGATCAATTGAACTACCCATAATGAATTGACAGCAAGTGGTCCTTGAGCTTGCAACAGAGACAAAACTTAGTTGAAAGCTTTACGTAGGTTGGCCAACCTGTGCTATCCGCTGGGGGGGGGGGGGGGGATGTTGACCCTAACCTTATCTTGCAATTTTTTTTGCGGGGTGTGGGTGGGTGCTAATGGTGAGCGAAAAATACAAACCGGAGAACACAGAAACAAGAGTGATTTGAGTTTCCACCTTTCGTGGTAGCACATGCAATGGAGCCGTTGACAATCAAGTGAAATCCAATTCATGAAATAATTTGATCTATGGACAGCATCATTGTGGTAAAGGTCCTAATGCCAGAGGAATCATTACTGGGCATAGAGGGGAGGTCATAAGTGTCTATACCGTAAAATCGATTTTTGTTGCAAAAATAAAAGCTTTAATACCACTCATAAATAGTCCAAGGAGCATAACAAGTGTAAGAACCATCGATCAATTACAAACAAGAACAACAACTATCCACTAATTTCAATTTGTTTTGTTTTGTCAATTACAATACAATATTACCCGATTCAAAAGCATATCAAGAAACCCCTCACACACATAAGAAGTGGGAGAGTTTCTCCCCAAATGGCTTGTATTTTTAAGCAACAAGTTTATATATATGCCCAAATTTTTACTCCTCTCAAGCAATTGTGAGACTAAACACCTTGGCCTTTATGACAAGACTTTTGGCTTTTGCTTATGAGTTTTATTCAAAACTTCCCTCCAACACTATTGAGCTTAAAATCTAAAAGTAAAGTAGAAATAAAAATGTAAAACTTAGACGAGGGGATATGTTACAATATTGAAACTTCCTATTTTATTATATAAAGTAAATACTTATATATAAATACTACAATGGTAAATTACAAATAAAAAGACATAGCCACCAAATAGCAAGTCACACTCTATTCATAAATTCTGAACTCCCTTTTCCTTTGCAAGTTGTGATGTTATTCATTGAAGAATGAACAATGAATCAATTTCCAACTTCATTATCATCTATACTTATCTGTAGGCTGCAATGGAGCTCTGTTTATTGAGGTTCATTTTGACATCTTAAGGACAACCATCATTATAGCCAGGTTGACTTATAAATCCATACTCTACACAACTACTCACACTATGCTGGATTATCTCTTCTAGATTGTGCTTGAATTCAAAACCCAAACTTGTTAACTTCTTGGAAGAAATCTCTGAAGGGATCAAACCATTATCTACCTCACATGACCTGGAGGAAGAAAACAGAGGAAATAACTGATACTGCTATTCATCTTAGCTAAAACTTTCATCTAGTCTAACTTAAAGTTTAGAACTTACCTTGTTATATTTAGCCAAGGACACTCTAGAGCAAGATGATCTACCAACTTGGACATAACACAACTGTGTGCAGAACAAATATATCGTCCTTTCGCCGCAGGTTGCTCCATCAGGAATATGTGGGCATTGCATATATCTTCAATATGAACAACCGAAATCGATCCCAATCTGGAATGGACAGCAGATAATATTGGGTATAGAACAGGGTCACCTGCAGAAGTATATCAATGTAAGGAACCTGGTAACAGAAATTTCATGCATCATTGAACAGAGATGGAAGTGTCAAATGTTTGAGTGAGCACCTGTGATAGGTGACAAGAGAACTTGAACACTAACTGGAACTGTTGAAGTGAAGAATGGACCAGCCACTGTGGGAGGTAATATTGAAACAAGATCAATACCATTTTCATTTGCAAATTTCAATGCTGCTTCCTCTGATTGAAGCTTTGAGAGGACATAGACCTGTAATTTAGAAACTTTGATAAGCTAATATGTCCATTGATTTGGTCTGTTCATGGAAAACAGTGGAAAGGGACAGTAGAATATGCTTACCCATCCACTGGCCTTCATATTCCAGACATGATCAATAGAGCTTTGGCAAGACTCATCCACTGTGGATTTCCATCTTCCAGCATCATCTTTGGCTGTGATAGTACTGATGGAGGAGGTGAAAATGACCCTTTTAACAGATTTTGCTCTTGAGCATGCTTGAAGAAGGTTTAAGGTTCCTTTGATTGCAGGTTTGAGTAATTTCGTTTCAACATAACTCTCTTCAATCATGAACAAACTGTGTAAGCTTAAGCAACCTTCAATTGCAGGGGTGTGTGTTCATGCAAACATAGATGTTGTTTTGGTATGCCAGTATTGCTTGCCGGTGACACCGAAAGCAATGCCGATACATATCGGCCGTATAGGGACCTATTGGGTCGATATGGGATCAAAACATAATTTTTTAAACAAAAGATGGACGTCTATACCGTATCGTCCAATCTGTATCAATTTGGCATTCGTATCAGTCACGACCGATACAAATTAACCGATTCGGCTTATCTGATATTGATACCTAAAACCGTGCATGCCAAAGCCAAACTATGCTATGGGGCAAGGTAATACGCCTCTAGATCCGGCCGGCCAGAAACTTCATGGGTCACTTCAAACCCGGATGAATCAGCTGAGTCGGATCCTAATTCGGTCTGATTTGAATGGACCGATCCTTAATGGATATCTAAGGTTCAGGTTGAGATCAATCCTAATGCTGATTCCGGTTATTTGAACCGTGCTCCATACCCAGCCCAAAGTCATTCCTTAAATGTTTAAACCATTGGGCCCAACATGAGCCCATCCTTCTAAGTATAAACAGCCCAAATCTTGAGGCTAAGACCTAACCCATTATAATTTGGTTTCAACTTTTCCCATATATTTAAAAAAAAAAATATATATATATATATAAATAAAATAAAATAAAATATACATGAATTTGAGGAAACAAATCAAAATTTTATGCTCCTTCATGGATTAATTTTAGGGAGAAAGAACCCTGTATGTCGGGCAATCCCTACGTCCAGACTCATCTGAGGGTAAAAGACTCAACTCTTCTCGTTCGTTGAGTATTTTCACGTCTAACTGCTTTTGGGCATAGAGGGCCTGATCGGGGCGTAGATGGCATGGGTGGGCAGAGTTCCTTTCCCTTTAATTTTGTCAAGCATAAGTTAAATGGAAGAGATAGAACATTACCAATATCCTCGTTGGCTGGCACACCAAACTCCATAGGGGCTGCCACATGATATACACCATGGCAGCCTTGTACAGCTTCATCAAAGCTACCTTCTTCTTGAAAATCAGCTCTGAACACTTTCAATCGCTTACCACCATTCCATGATGACAAGAGAGGAGAAACTTTTTCTGTAATTAGCTAGTTGATTAGAACTTAGAAATTCAGATATGTGTTATCAATTAGAGCTCACCATCAAATGCTAATAAAAGAAAAGCTAATCATTAAAGGGAGAGTGGTCAAATCCTTACAAATCTTCACGGCTACTCATAATTGTCCTATTCAACTCTATATGGAAATTAGGTTTAGGTCATTTCTAACAATTCTAGCCGACTGATTTCAATCCAAATCCAACCAGGTCTTGATTTCAGATTTTTAAACTCTAGTCTAACTTGAGTGGAATGAGTTCTGCATAGCATACGTTTGCATTTCCCTTTGTCTATGTCTCTCTTCCCTCTTGAGAAACTTTTTATGTAATTAGTTGATTGATTAGAACTTAGTAATTCAGATTTGTGTTATCAATTAGAGCTCATCATCAAAAGCTAATAAAAGAAAAACTAATCATTAAAGAGAGGGTGGTCAAATCCTTATAGATCTTCAAGGCTACTCATAATTGTCCTATCCAACTGTATATGGAAATTAGGATTAGGTCATTTTCTAGAGGGTGGTCAAATCCTTACAGATCTTCAAGGCTACTCATAACTGTCCTATCCAACTCTATATGGAAATTAGGATTAGGTCATTTTCTACCAATTCTGAATGGCTGATTTCAATTCAAATCCAACTAGGTCCTGATTCAGGATTTTTAAACTCTAAATCTAACTCGAGTGGAATGAGTTGCATCTCCCTCTACCGATCTCTCTCCTCCCTCTTGTGAAATGACATATATGCTCCCTATTTTGGGAGGAGAAAGATAGACATAGAAGGCGATAACATACACTACACAACCAAACAGGAACTCAGTCTCTTATTATTGTCATTAATTTTTTAGCGAGAGAATGCTACCTTGTTGGCTCCGGTAGCATTCTTTTTCCATTTTTTATTATTATTATTTTTTTTTGGGGGGGGG
>NW_024869013.1:37795-41872 GCF_013358625.1 Macadamia integrifolia
CAATAATGGTTCTCATACGAGGACTTGATCCTCTCTCCCATGAGAGGTTGGTTAAGCTCAACGGTTAATGCATCTATTCCAAACTGATCACCACTACCCTTCTATCCTTGTAATTTTCTGGTCCTCCCAAGTCTCAAGGAGGATCTCGGATCTGGATCCTTTTCAATGGTTGATGCTCCAATCATCCTTCAATCAAACACAGACACCTTTAAGGTTAAATACCCTCTTGTACTGAAATGTGTACATGTGTTTGGTTAGAGAGTGATTGAAGGGAGCAGCTGTTGTTAAAGTCCAATCTTTCCACGGTGACCACTGATCACTGTATAGAACGGTAGAAGGAAAAGGAGAAAACTGAAACAAAGAAAACTAGATACATGAGAGAGAGAGAGAGAGAGAGAGAGAGAGAGAGAGAGAGAGAGAGAGCCAACCTGGATCTCGAGCAGTGGCGTGGACGAAGTAGCCTCTGTGAAGGAGAGACCTGACCAGCCATGATCCAATATAACCAGTTGCTCCGGTAACACAGAAGGTCATCGGACCTCCTCCTTCTTCTTCTTCCATGCTACACTCCTCTCTGAGTCACCACTGATCACTCTCCCAAGTCCCACCTTCTCTGATCTTCAACTTCCCCAAGTTTAAGCTACACTATATCGTTTTTTTTTTTCTATTATTCCCCACAATATTATAATCTGCTACAGAAGTGGAACCTGCAAGTGGGATAACGGAGTCAATGGGGCACAGGACGTCTTGGATCCATTTGAATGTATAGAAAATTTCTTGAGATCTTGAGAAAAGCTTTTACGTCGGCAACCTAATTTAAAATTGTAACGTGTCAGTTGATGTATGGCTAAGCTGTGACAATTGGGCCCATAGAGATAAATGATAAAAGATAATGTTACGATACAAGAATATAAATATGAGCTCATATCGGAGCAATAATAAATAGGTATAAATAGATCAAGAAAAAAAAAAAGAATAGTGGAGAAAAAGTTACACAAAGCTAAATCTAAATACGGGTGATCTCATAGTTTTAATTTTTACTTATCGGGATAGCTGAATTCGAGTTTCAAAGGATTCCAAGGTAGAAGAAAGCAGAAACGACAAAAAGCGAAAATGTTATTTGCTTTTCATGTCTTTAAATGTACATTTTTCGGTTATTTATAGAGTTTATTAGCTAATCCTAACCAAACAATTGAATTTGTTTTTTCTACAAACAAGTTGTTATCAAGTTACTTCCCTAGCTATCAAACACGACCCACTTCTAGCTAATTCTATATTAAGTCATACAATAGTCCTTTGTCCATGTTGGATCCTTTCTAATTCTTGCCGGCCTGGATCTCTCTTGTATAGTTGATGTGACTAGCTAGTATTTGGTTATGTTGAAGTCTCTATTACAATATCAACATCCTCAATCTCTTCTTCTTTTGCTGCTATGTCATTCTTTGATTTGCATAATCTTCACATGATCCAAAATCACGGTAGTTGTACAAATTGTATCAATAAGCTGGTGGGCTAGGATCCTTTTGTATAAAATGGATCATATATTATCCCCTACATCATTATTCATCAATGTACTATATTATTTCTATTCTCAACCACTCTTTAGCACATTTATAGCCTGATTAAGATGAGTTCGATTATAGATTGATTATTGGTCCATAAAAAATAAATGTGTCCACATCTTATCTATGAGGCCCAATTAGTTAAACAGTTCAAGGTCTTAAATTGGTGAGGATCAATTAAGCTCGACCAATTGACACCCCTAGAGAGGATAATGGATCAATATCATGGAATTTTACACCATAATAGAGATTATGAATTGAAATTGATGAATTCATATACAAGCACATGTGATTCATTTTTAAGCCTACAACTGATTATAATGTAGTGATTAACAAAATTTCTTTATTGTAAAGATCTCATTCATTCTTTTCATATGGTATTCATAAGAGTCATTTACTACTTAGTTTGGGATAAAAGTTGTACACTATATTATGAGAAAAGTCATCTGACCTCAAATTGTCCTACTTCTGTGGGGGAAGAGAGGGAATAAGGAGTCAATACCTAGATTAGGGTGTAGAAACCGCAAAACAAACATGACTTAATAATGGCTCCAATCAAATTGGTCTAATAAAAAAGGGTATGTGTCAAGATGCGGTTCAAGGAAAGTGTTAAGTACCCAGTCCACCTATTAACCGGATCTTCCTATTTACATGGTCAAAATTAAAAATAAATAAAGTACAAAATGAGAAAAAAAAATGATACATATCCGATACATTTGGCTAGAAAATAAGGGTTAGTATACTGAAAGTAAATAAAATACATTTGCAAAGAGAATATCAAAAGGAAAAAGAAAAAAATGGTCATACTTACAAAGAACGCCACTAAAACGTATGTATGATAATGCATGGAAATGCATCAAACCGAGAAACAAACCCTAACATTGTAAGAACGACTAAGATAAGATAAGAAATAACTTAAAATGTTATAACATTAATAGAAAATTCAAGCACCATAAATATACCAAACATATATATATATATATATATATATAGAAAAAATCCGAAAAATATATATTACAACCATGCATAAGAAGAAGAAAACTCTAATGTGATGGTAAAACCCCAAAGGAAACAAATCTAGCAATTAACCTATGAAGAAAGTAAAAAAACCATTGCACACAACAAATGATGCGTGAAACTGTGCACAAAGAAAAACAAATGCAAAACAAAACTATTAATACACAAAGGAGAGTTAGTCAACATGTATACCTATGAGTAACCATAAAAATGAAAGGAAAATGAAGAGAGAGAGAGAGAGAGAGCTAAAACAAAATGAACTACATACACAACATAATAAAACAATCAAACAACAATAATATTTCAAGGGTCTTTATGCCAACAAAGTGTATGCCCCCTAGCTACTTAGAGAGGTGGAGGCAATATACACCATCTCTCATGCAAAAACAGTAACAAAATAGAAGTGAAATACCCAATAAAATGTAAATAAAATTAAAAGAGAAGAAATAAGATAAGCATCACGTGCTAGCAATGCCACAGAGAATGGATCAAAATCCATTTCCTCAAGAAAAGAAATGGAATCACATGAAGAAAGAAAACAAGAATTTAAGGACTTTAATCCTACCTACTTTCTTTTTATATTTACTAGTTATATGGCCTGGAACTAGCACACCGTGGGTTAGGCTGTCGATCAGCATAGATGGGCGGTGGGTAGGGTAAAAGAAAACTGGGTAGTACCTCCCAACTATGGAAGTGGCCTTCAAAAGGAAAGTCCGGGGAAGGATTCCTCTTCTTGGCAAATATCCTGACAATCATTTAAGACAATTAAATGCACCTCAAGGTGCTACTGAGAAATTGGGGGACCTAATCAAGCATTGGATAGGAAATTTGTATTTAGAGTTAGCCTATTCGTTAAGGGGAATTAATGCCTCAAGCAGAATAGAGATTACCTCTACTTTCTCTAATGCATATTAGTTTAGCTGCGCTCAATAGGACAGTTTGGCTTCCTCTCTGGTGGCCACTTTCCTTATCGCTCTGTGAGTTTCGAAACACTCTCACTCCAAGCTATGCCTACTAACCAAGATGCATTGTGATTTCCTCTTCTGTGTATCTTAGGCTCTAGAGATCCAAATTAGATAATTCCAAAGACATTCTATCACAATTCTCACATATTTTAATTTATATGGAATTCAGGGATTTTTCTTGTCAATATTTACCGTTTCTAGTGTGGATCTCACATGATTAAAATGGAATGTTCTCCCGATTAAGGGCTAAAAAAAGCTTGTTTTTATATTAAATTTTAGTATGATGAAATAATTTCGACCATTAAGGGTAATGGAAGTGAGCCGATTATTGGTCTCAGTTGGAGCTTTAGTACCGTCAGCTGACTTAGGGAACTTTTTTGATTTTTTCGATAAATCAGCCATGAGAACAAATAAAAAAAAAAAAAAAAAAAAAGGAGAAGGAAACTTAACTGAGATCAGACGAAGCACTGGATCGCAGCAGGTTCACTTCACTCTTCTGGTCACAAATCATAAACCAGGATGATTTTGCTTTGATA
>NW_024869014.1:0-18252 GCF_013358625.1 Macadamia integrifolia
GGCATCTAGTCTATCAATGCATTATGCAACATGATGTCCACATTCAACATATAACATCTCATTCAATTTGCATTTGAAAAGTAAACATAGCATATATGCACATCAATGTGAGGAATGACTAATCTATATAGTATATTCATGATGACATGACTAAATTAGATATAGTTATATGAATGCCAAACAAATGCCTTGAAACAAGGCCAAACGTCCTCTCTCCACTTACTTGTAGCGTACAAGGATTCCCGCTCGGTACGGGTGAGATCCGGAGCGAATCGGGTAGGCTTTGGTGAACCTAACAAAATTGAGCGGGGATTAGTACTTCACCATTTTAGAATCAAAATTAATGAAATCCGAGGTCAAAATCGTGTTTAGAACGTCGAAATAAGGTCACACGTCCGATTTGGGCTCGATCGGACCTAAGAATCACATTCTGGCCACTCAGGTGGGTCGGACAGGTGGGTTGTCTACCCACTGGTCCTACCCGCCGGTCCTACCCGCCGGTTTGGCCAGGGACCCCCCTGCCCTCTCAGGTGGGTGCTCTCAGGCGGGTAGGGACCCGCCGATTGTACCCGTCGATTTTGCCGAAAAAACCCCAGTTTCTTCTCAACTTCCTCCATTCCTTGGGGACCCAAATAGGGCTTTTCTCAACCCATTCTTCACACCTTTAAAGTCCTATAGGATGGTTCTAGCTTAGATCTAAGTTAGATTTGAGTGAGGGGAACCATCTTACCTTCTTTGCTCAAGAATGACTTCAAACCCTCCAAATCACTTCCAACTCACAATGCTCCTTCTACGTTGTCACTATCTCTTCAAATCCTTCAAGATCAACACATAAATCATCTATTAAACCTTAGATTCATCATTTCAAAGGGTGTTTACAAGATCTTAAGAAACCATACTCGAATCAAGGGTTTAAAGCGTGGGTATGGTTAAAGTTCATAAAACCCAACTTTTCTTACCTCCAACTGTAGATCTCGAGTTGAAGATTACTCTCCCGGCACCAGAATGGCAAGATCGAGCTTCGGCGCCGCTGAAATCCTTCCTTTCTTCCTCTTCCCTTCTTCTTCCCTTTCTTTTCTCTCTCCTCTTTACTTTTCTCACCAAACGTACGAGGGTAATAAATGGAAAGAAAAGAAATCATAAAGCCTTATATACTATTCCTAATTAAGTGAATAGTGATGGATGGTCACTCAGGTGGGTGGGTGTACCCACCTGACATACCCACCCTAGAGTCAAAACTTGGGATTTTGACCGGGCTCGGACCTCGGCTCAAACCCCCACCCCAGGCATACATTGTAGCATACGTATATATCATAAAATACAGATATAATACCTGTTTTATCCGTACATAGCCTTATGATAGGTGCACGTACACGGTTTGGGCACTCCCGTCTCTTCTGGCACTGGCTCGGACTTGTCGGGCCAGCCGGTGTTTAAGGTCATCCGTGCCATCATAGCCCATAAGGAACCCGCTCTAATATCCTCAGGCTCGGTTCCTGCATAGTTAAATCGGTTCAACCACGAAATCAGACCGGGTTTAAGAAGCGGGATATTACAATAAACCCTAATCCCTATGCCCTAAACCTTAAACACTAAACCCAAAATCCTAATCCTTGAAACCAAAACCCTAAACCCTAAAGCCTATACCCTAAACCCTAAACCCTCAGCCCATATCCCAACACCCCAAACCCCAAACCTTAAAACCCAAAACCCTAAACCCCATACCATAAAACCAACACCCTAAACCATAATCCCTAAACGCTAAACATTAAATAATAACCCCTAAACCCTAAACCCTAAACCCTAAATCCTAAATCGTAAACCCTAAAACGTAAACCCTAAACCCTATAACTTAAAACCTAAACCCTAAACCCGACACTATACACGCAAAAACCTAAACCCAAACTAATCCTTAAACCCTAAACCGTGGGCCTTAAAACTTAAACTCTAAACTTTAAAACCTAAACCCTAAGCCCAAAACCCTATAACCGTAACCCTGAACCCAAAACCCAAACACCAAAATGCTAAAACCTACACCCTAAACCCTAAACCCATAAACGCTAAACCTTAAACCCAAAACCCTAAATCATAAACCGTTAACCCAAAGCCTTAAACCCTAAACCAAAAACCCTGAAGAAGAAACCCCAAACCCTAACCCCCAAACCGTAAACCCTAAATCGTAAACCATAATCCCTAAAGCCTAAATCTTAAACACCAAACTCTTAACCATAATCCCAAAATCTTAATCCCTAAAACCTTAACCCTAAACCCTAAATCCTAAAACCCTCATCCGTAAACCCTAAACCCAAAACCCAAACCCCAAAACCCTAAACCCTAAACTCAAAACCCTACAAAGCCTAAAACCCAAAGCCTAAACGCCATAACCTAAACCCTAAACTGTAAACCCTATCCCTAAACCCTAAACATTAAATACAAAACCCAAAACCATAAACCCTAAACCCTATTCCTTAAAACTTAAATCCTAACTGTAATACCATAAACCTAAAACCCTAAACCCTAAATTCAACACACCACCCTTAACCCTAAACCGAAAACCCTGAACCCTAAACCAAAAACTCTAAAACCAAAATCTTAAAGCATACACCCTAAACCCAAAACCCCAAACCCAAAAACACTAATCCTCAAACTCTAAGCCCAAAACCCTAAACCCTAAACCCTAAACAATAAACCCAAAATCCTAAACCCAAAACCCGAAATACTAAACCCCAAACCCTGAACCGAAAACTGTAAACCCCAAACCCAAAGCCCTAAACACTAAATCCCAAGCTCTAAACCCTAAACCCGAACTCCTAAACCCTAAAACGTAAACCCTAAACCCTAAACCCTAAACCCTAAATACTAAACACCAAACCCAGAAACATAAAACATAAATCCTAAACCCTACACCCTATAAGATAAAAACTAAACACTAAAACACTAATCGCTAAACCCTAAAGCAAAAATCCTAAAACCTACATGCTAAACCCTAAACCCAAAAACCATAACTCTTATAACCTAAACCCTAAATCCTAAAGAATTTACCCCCAAACCTAAACCCTAAACGTCAAACTCAAAACCCTAAACCCTAAATCCTAAACCCTAAACCCTAATCCTAAACCCTAAACCCTAAACCCAAAACCCTAAGCCCCAAACCCCAAACCCCAAATCCTAAACCCTAAACCCTAAGCCCTAAACCATAAACCCTAAATCCTAAACCCCAAACCCTTAATACTATATACCATATACTCTAAACCCTAAGCCCTAAACCCTAAAGCCAAAACCCTGAACTAGAAACGCTAATACGTAAACATTAAACACCTAGCTCTAAACCCTAAAACCTAAAAAACTATATCCTAACCCTATACCCTAAACCACTAAAGCTAAACCCAAAACCCTAAAATATAAACCATAAACCCTCAACCCTAATCCCTACACCCCATGCCCTAATCCCTAAAACCCAAAACCTTATACCTGTAATCCTAAAATCTCAATCCCTAACCCCAAAACCTAAACCGTAAAGCCCTATTCCCGAAAACAAAAACCCAAAACACAAAACCCAAAACCTAAACCTTAAACTGTTAACCCAAAACCCTAAACCGAAAACCCTAAAGCATAAACACCAAACCTTAAACTCTAAACCATAAACCCTAGTCCCTATGCCCTAAACCATAAACAATAAAACCGAAATCCTAATCCTCGAAACCAAAAACCTAAACCCTAAACCCCAAACCCTAAACCCTAATCCCTAAACCTAAACCCTAAACCCTAAACCATAAACACCAAACCCTGAACCTTAAACCTTAAACCCTAAACCCTAAACACTAAACCCTAATCCCTAAATCCTAAACCTTAAACATTAAACCCGAAACCCTAATCCCTAAAACCTAAACACCAAACCCTAAACCATAAAACCCTAATCCCTAAACCCTAAATCGTAAACCCTAACCCCTGAACCATAAACAAAAAACATAAAAGCCTAAATCCTAACCCTAAACCCCAAACCCTAAACCCTTAACCATGAACCCTAAACCCTTAGCCCTAAACCCTACACCCCAAACCCTAAACTGCAAACCCTAAACCCTAAACCCTAAACCCTAAACCCTAAACCCCTCACCATAAAAACCTAAACCGTAAAGCCTACCCCTAACCATAAAACCTAAGCCGTAAAGCCCTATACCCTAAAACCAAAACATAAAACACTAAAGCCAAAACCCCAAACCCTAAAGCATAAACCCCAAGCCCTAAACCCCAAACCATAAACTCGAAACCAGAAACCCTAATCCCTATGCCCTAAACCTTAAACACTAAACCCGAAATCCTAATCCTTGAAACTTAAACACTAAACCCTAAACCCTAAATCCTAAACCCTAAACCGTAAACCCTAACCCCTAAACCCGAAAAACAAAACGCTAAAGCCTAAACCCTCAAACCTAAACCCCAAACCGTAAACCCCAAAACTGTGAACCTAAACCACTAACACTAAACCCAAAACCCTAAACACTAAACTGAAAACCCTAAACCTTGATCCCTAAACCGTTAACAATAAATACTAAACCCTAAACCTTAAAACCTAAACTCTAAACCCTAAACCCTACACCCTATACACCAGACCCTACTCCCTATACCCCAAACCCTAAACCCTAAACACTAAACTGAAAACCCTAAACCTTGATCCCTAAACCCTTAACATTAAATACTAAACCCTAAACGTTAAACCCTAAATCCTAAAACCGATACCTTAAAACCTAAACCCTAAACCCTATACCCTAAATCCGAAACCAAAAAACCCTAATCCCTAAACCCTAAACCGTAAACCGTATTCCCTAAACCGTAAACCAAAGACCCAAAACCCAAAACCCAAAATCCTTAACCCTAAACCCAAACCCTTAACCCCAAACCCTTAACCCTAAACCCTAAACCGAAAACTCTAAAACCAAAATCTGAAAATCTAAACCCTAAGCCCCAAACCGTAAACCCTTAACCATAAACCCTAAAACACTAAGCCCTAAACCCTAAACCCTAAACCCAAATCGCGAAACACTAGACCCCAAACACTAAACCATAAACTGTAAACCTTAAAACCAAAACCCGAAACACTAAATCCAAAACCCCAAACCCAAAACCCTAAACAGTAAACCCTAAACCCTAGTCCCCAAATCCTAAACCATAAATACTAAACCCTAAACCTCAAACGCTAAACCCTAGACCTCAAAATCTAAACCCTAGACCTACACCCTTTACCCTACTCTCTAAGCTAGTCCCTAAGCCCTGAACCATAAACCTTAAATGCTAAACCCAAAACTTTAAAACCTAAACCCTAAACCCTACACCTATATGCTAAAAACTAAACTCTAAAACCCTAATTGTTTAACCCTTAACACTGAACCCTAAACCCTAAACCTTAATGCTTACACCCAAAACCTATACCTAAGCACTAAACCCATAACCCTAAACCAAAAATTTTAAGACCCAATCCCTTAATCCTATACCTTGAACCCTAAACCCAAAACCCTAAGCCCAAAACCCCGAACCCCAAATCCTAAACCCTAAACCCTAAATCCTAAACCCTAAAACCTAAAGCAAAAACCTAGAACCCTAAACCCTAATACCTAAACATTAGACACCGACCTCTAAACACTGAAGCCTGATGAACTACACCCTAACCCTATACCCTAACATACTAATCCTAAACCCTAAACCCAGAAACCTAAACATTAAACACCTAACTCCAAACCCTAAAGCCTGAAGAACTATACCCAAACCTTATACCCTAAACCTCGAACCCTAAACCCTAAACCCTAAACCTCGAAAATACCCAAACCCTAAACACTAAACCCTAAAACCTAAACTCCTAAGCATAAAACCTAAACCCTAAACCCAAAACCCCAAACCCTAAACCCCAAACCTTAAACTCCAAACCCTAAACCCTAATCCCTATGCCCTAAACCTTAAACACCAAACCCGAAATCCTAATCAATGAAACCAAAACCCTAAACCCTAAACCAAATCCCTAAACCTCAACCCTAAAGCATAAACACTAAGCACTAAACCCCAACCCTTAAACCCTAATCCAAAAACAATAAACCTTAAGCAATAAACCCGAAACGCTAATCCCTAGAACCTATAATCCCTAAACCGTAAATAATAACCGTAACCCCTGAACTCTAAACAAAAAACCTTAAAGCCAAACCCCAAGCCCCAAACCCTAAGTCGTAAACCCTAAACCATTAACCCTCCTAAACCCTAAACTTTAAAATCTAAACCCAAAACCCTACACCTTGTACCCTAAACTCTAAACCCTAAACCCCTAATCCCAAAACCCCAAACCCTAAACCCCAAACCCTAATCCCTAAAACCTACAGCCTAAACCCTAAACGCTAAAACCCCAATACCTAAAACATAAAAAATAAACCCTAACCCCAAAACCATAAACCCTAAGCCCTAAACCTTATAACCTAAACCCTAAACCCTAAACCCAAACCCTATACCCTATAAATTAAACCTTAAAACTGTAATCCCAAAACCCAAAACCCTAAACCCTACACTTGTACCCTAAACCCTAAACCCTAAACCCTAAACCCTAAACCCTAAAACCCTAATCCTAAAACCCCAAACCCTAAACCCCAAACCCTAAACCCTAATCCCTAATACCTAATCCCTAAACCATAAACCCTATACCCTAAAACCCTAAACAATAAACCCTAACCCCAAAACCCTAAACAATAAACCCTAGCCCAAAAACCATAAACCCTAAACCCTAAACATTATAGCCTAAACCATAAACCATAACCCTATATCCTAAAAACTAAACCCTAAAACGCTAAACCCTAAAGCATAAACCCTAAACCTGAAAATCTTAACCCCAAACCCTAAACCATAAAAACTAAACCCTACACCCTACATCCTATAACCTAAACCCTAAACCCTAAACCCTAAACCCAATTTTCTAAACCCGAAACCCTAAACCCCAAACCCCAAACTCTAAACCCTAAACACAAAACCCTAAACCCTGAACTATAAACACAAAACACCAAACCCCCAACCCTAAAGCCTAAACCGTAAAGCCTAAACCGTAAAGCCTATACCTCAGAACCTAAACCCAAAAACCGTAAACCCTAAACCATTAACCCACAACCTTAAAGCATAAGCCTCAAACCCTAAACCCCAAACCTTAAACCCTAAACACTATATCCCAAAGCCTAGACCCTAAACCTAAGCCCTAAACCCTAAACTATAAACACTAAGCCCTAAACCCCAAACCCTATGTCCTAAACCTTAAACCCTAAACCCTAAACCCTCAACCCTAAACCCTAAACCCTAAACCCTAAATCCTAAATCCTATGCCGAAAACCCTAAATGCTAAATTCAAAACGTCAAACCCTTAGCCCTATACCCTATACCCTAAACCCTAAACCCTCAACCCTAAATCCAAAACTCTGAACCTTAAACCCAAAAGAACCATACCTTAACCGTATACCGTAAACCACGAACCATAATACCTAAACCATAAACCCTAAACCCTAAACCCTAAACCCTAAACCCTAAACCGTCAATCCTAATCCCTATTCCCCAAACCCTAATCCCTAAAACCCTAATCCTTAAACCTATATCCTTAAAACCAAAACCCCTAACCCTAAAACCAAAACCGTATAGCCCTATACACTAAAATCCAAACCGAAAACACAAAGCCCAAAATCCTAAGCCCAGAACCGTTAACCCAAAACCCTAAAGCATAAACTCCAAACCCTAAACCCCAAACCTTAAAGCCTAAACCCAAAACCCTAATCCCTAACTCTAAAACCTTAAACACTAATCGCTAAACCATATTCCCTAAAAAATAAACCCTAATCCCTAAACCCTAAACCCTAATCCCTAAACCCTAAACCCTAAAACCCTAATCCCTAATTCCTAATCCCTAAACCCAAAACACAAAACCCTAAATCCAAAATCCCGAACCCTAAACCCCAAACCCTAAACCCTAATTGCTAAAACCAAAACCCTAAAGCATATACCCTAAACCCTAAACCCTAAACCCCCAACCCTCATCCCTACACCCCAAACCCCAAACCCCAAACCCCAAACCTTAAAACCCTAAACCCTAAACCCCATACCATAAAACCTAAACCCTAAACCCCAAACCCTAAACCCTAATCCCTACAACCCTAAACTTCAAAAAATAAACCCTAAACCTTAAACCCAAATCCCTAAACCCAAAACCCTATACCTTAAAACCTAAACCCTAAAGCCAGCACCATACATGCTAAAACCTAAACCCAAAAACCCTAATCCCTAACCCTAAACCGTAGACCATAAAATCTAAATGCTAAACTTTAAAACCTAAACCCTAAACCCTAAACCCTACACCCTATAACCTAAACCCTGAACCCTAAACCCAAACACCAAAATGCTAAAACCGACACCCTAAACCCTAAACCCAAAAACGCTAAACATTAAACCCAAAACCCTAAATCATAAACCGTTAATCCAAAGCCTTAAACCCTAAACCGAAAACCCTGAAACATAAACCCCAAACCATAAACCCCAAACCGTAAACCCTAAACCATAAACAATAATCCCTAAAGCCTAAACATTAAACACTAAACCCTTAACTACAAACCCAAAATCGTAATCCCTAAACCCAAAACCCAAACCCTAAACCCTTAGTCCTAAAACCCTAATCCGTAAACCCTAAACCCAAAACCCAAACCCTAAACCCTAAACACAAAACCCTAAAGCCTAAGACCCAAAGCCTAAACGCCAAAACCTAAACCCTACACTATAAATCCTAAATCCTAATCCCTAAACCTTAAACATTAAATACAAAACCCAAAACCATAAACCCTTAACCCTTAACCCTAAACCCACAACCTTGAAACTTAAACCCTAACAGTAAAACCCTAAACCCAAAAACCTAAACCCTAAATTCAAAACCCCAAACCATGAGCCTTGAACCAAAAACTCTAAAACCAAAATCCTAAAACATACACCCTAAACCCAAAACCCAAAAACCCTAATCCTTAAACCCTACGCCTAAAACCCTAAACCTAAAACAATAAACCCAAAACCCTAAACCCGAAATATTGAACCCCAAACCCTGAGGCGCAAACCCTAAACCCCAAACCCAAACCCTAAGCACTAAATCCCAAGCACCAAACCCTAAGCCCAAAGCCCTAAACCCTAAAATGTAAACCCTAAACCATCCCTAAATCCTAAACCGTAAATACTAAACCCTAAACCCAAAACCAAAAAACCTAAATCCTAAACCCGAAACCCCACACCTAATACGCGAAACCCAAAACCCAAAAACCCTAATCCCTAAACCCTAAGCTGTAAACCTTAAACCCAACACCCTAAATTTTAAAACCTAACCCTAAACCCTACACCATATACCGTAAACCCTAAACTTTAAATCCTTATATCAAAATCCTAAAACCTACAACCTAAACCCAAAAATGCTAAACTCTAAACCCAAAACTAAAAGCCATAAACCGTTAACCCTAAGCCTTAAACCCTAAACCCAAAACCCTAAACCCCAAACTATAAACCCTAAACCCTAAACCCTAAACCCTAAACCCTAAACCATAATCCCTAAACCCTAAACCATAAACACAAAACCCTTAACCATAAACCCTAAACCCTAATCCATTAAACCTAAACCCTAAACCCTAATCCTAAAAACCTAATTTATAAACCCTAAACCCAAAATCAAAACCCTTAAACCCTAAACACAAAACCCTAAAGCATAAGCCCAAAACCTTATACCGCAAACCCCAAACCCCAAACCCTAAACCCTAAATCCTAAACACGAAACACCATACCCCAAACCCATGACCCTAAACCCAAAACCCTAAGCCCTAAGCCCCAAACCCCAAATCCTAAGCCCCTAAACCCTAAACCCTGAACCCTGAACCGTAAACCGTAAACCCTAAACCCAAACACCTAAACCCTAAACCCAAACACCTAAACCCTAAACCCAAACACCTAAACCCAAAACCCAAAACCCTAAACCGTTTACCCAAAACCAAAACCCCTAAAGCCTAAACCCAAAACCCAAAAACCCAAACCTTAAACAGTAAATGCAAAACCATTAACAATAATCCCTAAACCCAAAAACCCTGATCCTTAAACCGTAAGCCGAAAACCAAAAACCTAAAATTAATACCGTAAACCAAAAGCCGTAAACCATAAACTCTAAACATTAAACCCTAAACCCAAAAGCCATAACCTTAAACCCATAACCATAAACCCAAAACCAAAACCAAAACCCAAACCCCAAACCCTATATCCTAAACACTAAACCAAAAAAACTAAACCCAAAACACTAAACCTAAAACCCTAAACCCTATAACTCAAAACCATAAACCCTAAACCCAAAACCCTAAAGCCTAAACCCCAAATAGTAAACCCAAAACCGTAAACCATAAACCCTAATCCCAGCACGCTAAACCCAAAACCTAGAACACGAAAACCTAAACATTAAACCATAAACCCTAAACCCCAAACGCTAAAAAGTAATACCTAAAACATAAACCCAAAATCCTACACCCATTTACCTATGCCCTATAACCTGAAGCCCTAAACAATAAACCCTACATCCTCAACCCTAAACCCAAAATCCATGAAACCAAAACCCTGAACCCAAAAACCCTAAGCCCAAAACACTAAACCATAAACCATAGACCCTAAAACCTAAACCCTAAACCCTAAACCTTAAATGCAAAACCCAAAACCCTTATCACTGAACCCTAAATTCAAAACACTAAACCCTAAACCCAAAAACCTAAATCATAAACCCTTAACCCTAAACCAAAAACTTAAATCCCAAACCCCAAAACCTAAACCCTAAACCCTAAACCCTAAACCCTAAACCCTAAACCCTAAATCCTTAACCCCATACTTTAAACACTAAACCCAAAAACCTAAACCCAAAACACTAAACCCAAAATCATAAACCCTAATCCCAAAACCATAAACCCTAAACCCTAAAACCTCAAGCCTAAATTGCAAACACTAAACCCCAAACCCTAAACTCTAATCCCTAAACCCTAATCCCTATACCTAAAACCTACAGCACTAAATCTTAAACCATAAACCCTAAACCCTAAAACCTAAACTCTACACCCTATACCCTAAACCCTAAACCGTAAACCCAAATCCAAACACCATTAACCATAAACACTAAAACCTAAACCCCAATCACAAAACCCTAAAGGCTAAACACAAAACCCCAAATCCAAAGTCCTAAGCCCTAGCCCCTAAATCCTTAACCCTAATCCCTGATCACTAAACCTTAAACACTAAACCTGAAACATTAAACCCTAAACCCAAATCCTTAAACCCTAAGCCCAAAACCTTAAACCCCAAACAATAAACCCTAAACCATAAATCCAAATAACTACAAAAGAAAAAGAACCCTAAACCATAAACCTTAATGTCTAAAGCTTATTAACTAAACCCTGAACCCCAGATCCTAAATCGTAAACCCTAAACTCTAAACCCTAAACCTAAAACCTTAAACCCTAAAACCTAAACCACTATATGCTTAACTCTAAACCCCAAACATTGAACCCTGTACCCCAAACCCTAAACCCAAATACTTAAACCCTAAACACGATATCCCAAACACTAAACCAAAAAACCTAAACCCAAAACGCTAAATCCAAAACCATTAACTCAAAACCATAAACCCTAAACCCAAAACCCCAAAGCCTAAACCCCAAACACTAAACCCAAATCCGTAAACCATAAACCCTAATCCCAGCACCCTAAACCCTAAACCTCGAACACTAAAACCTAAACCTTAAACCTTAAACCTTAAACCTTAAACCATAAACCATAAACCCTAAAGCTCAAATGCAAAACCCTAATACCTAAAGCATAGACCAAAATCCTACACCGTTTAACCAATGCCCTATAACCTGAAACCCTAAACAATAAACCCTAAACCCAAAAACCCTAAAACCAAAACCTGAACCCAAAAACCCTAAGCCCAAAGCACTAAACCATAAACCATAAACCGTAAAACCTAAACCCTAAACCCTAAACGCTAAACCCAAAACCCCTGTCCCTAAACCCTAAATTCAAAACACTAAACCCTAAACCTAAAAACCTAAATCTTCAACCCTTAACCCCAAACCAAAAACTTAAATCCCAAACCCAAAACCTAAACCATAAACCCTAAACCCTAAACCCTAAATCCTTAACCTTAAACCTTAAACACTAAACCCAAAAACCTAAACCCAAAACACTAAACCCAAAACCGTAAACCCTAATCCCTAAACGATAAACCCTAAATCGAAAACCCTCAAGCCTAAACTACAAACACTAAACCTGAAACCCTAAACTCTATTCCCAATACTTTAATCCCTATACCGAAAACCTCTAGCCCTAAACCTTAACCCATAAACCCAAAACCCTAAAACCTAAACTCTACACCCTATACCCTAATCCCTAAACCCTAAACCTAAATCCCAAAACCATTAACCCTAAACCCTAAAACCTAAATCCCAATCATAAAACCGTAAAGGCTAAACACAAAACCCCAAACCCCAACCCTAATCCCTAAACCCTAAACCCAAAACCCTAAACACTAAACCTTAAACACTAAACCCGAAACGTTAAACCCAAAACCCAAAACCTTAAAACCTAAACCGTAAGCCCTAAACCCCAAACCCAAAGCCCTAAACAAAAAATCACAAGCTCCAAACCCAAAACCTGAAACCCTAAACCCCAAAACGTAAACCCTAAACCCTAATCCCTAAACCCAAAACCGAAAATACTAAACCCTAAACCCTAAACCATAAAACCTAAATCCTAAACCCTACACCCGATAAAGATAAAAACTAAACACTAAAACCCTAATCGCTAAACCCTAAACACTAAATCCTAAACCCTAAACCCCAAAACCAAAATCCTAAAACCTACAAGCTAAACGCTTAACCAAAAAATCATAACCCTTAAAACTTAAACCCTAAACCATAAATCCTAAACCCTAAACCCTAAACCCTAAACCCTGAAGAATTTATCCCAAAACCTAAAGCCTAAACGTCAAACCTAAAACCCTAAACCCTAAATCAAAAACCCCAAACCCTAATCCTGAACCCTGAACCCTAAACCCTAAACCCAAAACCCTAAGCCCTAAACCCCAAACCCAAAATCCTAAACCCTATAAACCATAAACCCTAAACCCTAAACCCTAAACCCTAAGCTAAAAACTATAAACCCTAAATCCTAAATCCCAAACCCTTAATACTATATACCGTATACCCTCAACCCTAAGCCCTAAACCCTAAAGCCAAAACCTTGAAAAATAAACACTAATACCTAAACATTAAACACCTAGGTCTAAACCCTAAAGCCTAAAAAACTATACCCTAACCCTATACCCTAAACCACGAAACCTAAACCCTAAACCTAAAATATAAAACATAAACCCTAAAGCATAAACCCCAAACCCTAAAGCATAAAACCTAAACCCACAACCCTAATCCCTTCACCCCAAGCCCTAGTCCCTAAAACCCTAAACCCTAAACCCTTAACCCTAAAACCTAAACCCCTAACCCCAAAACCTAAACCGTAAAGCCATATGTTCTAAAACAAAAACCCAAAACGCAAAACCCAAAACCCTAAACCCTAAACCCTAAACTATTAACCGAAAACCCAACACCAAAAACCCTAAATCATAAACCCCCAAACCTTAAACTCTAAACCATAAACCCAAATCCCTATACCCTAAACCATAAACAATAAACCTGAAATCCTAATCCTCAAAACCAAAACACGAAACCCTAAACCCCAAGCCCTAAACCCTAATCCCTAAACCTAAACCCTAAATCCTAATCCCTAAACCCTAAACCTTAAAAACTAAACCCGAAACACTAAACCCTAAAACCTAAACCCAAAACCCAAAACCTAAACCCGAAAACCCTAATCCCGAAACCCTAAATCATAAACCCTAACCCCAGAACCCTAAACAAAAAACCCTAAAGCCTAAACCCCAAACCCTAAACCCCAAGCCCTAAACCCTAAACCGTGAACCCTAAACCCAAAACATTAAACACTAAACCCTAAACCGTAAACTATAAATTCTAAACCTAAACCCTACACCCGACAACCTACACCCTAAAACCTAAACCTAAAAACCCTAATCCCTAAACCTTAAACCGTAAACCTTAAACCTTAAACCCTAAACTTTAAAACCTAAACACTAAACACTACACCTTACATCCAAAACCCTAAACCCTAAACCCAAGCACCAAAATCGTAAAACCTTCACCCTAACCTAAACCCTAAAACAAAAACCGTTAACCCAAAGCCTTAAACCCTAAACTGAAAACCATAAAGCATAAATCCCATACCGTAAACCCCAAATCGTAAACCCTAAACCATAAACCATAATCCCTAAACTCTAAACCTTAAACGCTAAACCCTTAACCATAAACCCAAAATCCAAATCCCTAAAACCTAAACCATAAACCCTAAATCCTAAAACCCTAATCCGTAAACCCTAAAACCAAAACAAAAACTCCTAAACCCTAAACACCAAACCCTATACCCTATACCCCAAACCCCGTAGCCTAAACACCATACCCTAAACCCCAAACCGTAAACCCTAAACCCTAATTACGAAACCCTAAACATTAAATACAAAACCCAAAACCATAAACCCTAAACCCTAAGCCCTAAACCCTAAACCCTAAACCTTAAAACATAATCCCTAAACCATATAACCCAAAACACCAAACCCAAAACCATAAACCCTAAATTCAATACCCCAAAAACTTAACCCTAAACCCTAAACCCTGAACCCTAAACCCAAAACTCTAAAACCAAAATCCTAAACCATACACCCTAAACCCAAAACCCTAAAACCCTAATCCTTAAACCCTAAGCCCAAAACCCTAAACCCTAAACCCTAAACACCAAACCCTAAACCCAAAACCCGAAACACTATACCCCAAACCCGGAATTGTAAACCCTAAACCCTAATCTCAAAGCCCTAAACACTAAATCCCAAGCTGGGACCAGACCCTAAACCCCAAACCCCAAACCCTAAACCGTAAACCATAAATCCTAAATCCTAAATAGTAAATACTAAACCCTAAGTCTGAAACCTTAAACCCTAAACATTGAAACCTAAACCATAAACCCTACACCCTATACCATAAAAACTAAACTCTAAAACCCTTATAACTAAACCCTAAACACCAAACCCTAAACCCTAAACCCTAAAATCAAAATCCCAAAACCTACTTGCTAAACCTTAAACCCAAAAACCGTAAACATTAAACCCTAAACCCTAAACCCTAAACCCAAAACCCAAAACCCTAAACCTTAAACCTTAAACCCTAAACCTTATACCCAAAACCTAAACCCAAAACGCTAAACCCAAAACGCAAAACCCAAAAGCCTAAACCCCAAACCCTTAATCCTAAACCCTGAACCCTAAACCCAATACCCCAAACCTCAAATCGAAACCCCTAAACCCTAAACCCTAAACCTAAATCCAAAGCCCAAAACCAAAAACCTTAAATCCTAAACCCAAAGCCCAAACACTATATACCCTAGACCCAAAACCCTAAACCCTAAAGCCAAAATCCAGAACCATAAACCCTAATACCAGATTATCAAACACCTAAATTTAAACCCTAAAGCCTAAAAAACTATACCCTAAACCACTAACCCTAAAACCTAAAGCCCAAAATATAATACCTAAACCCAAAACCCTAAAGCCTAAAGCCTAAACCCTCAACCCTAATCCCTACACCCAAATCCTAATCCCTAAAACCCTAAACCATTAACCCTTATCCCTAAAACTTAAACCTCTAACCACTAAACCTAAACCGTGAAGCCTTATACCCGAAAACCTAAACCTAAAACACAAAACCCTAGACCCTAATAAACCGTTAACCCAAAACCCAAAACCCTAAACCCCAAACCTTAAACCCTAAACCCAAAACCCGAATCCCAATACCCTAAACCTTCAACACTAAACCTGAAATCCTAATCCCTGAAACAAAAACCTAAAACCTAAACACAACCTTAAACCCTAAACCCTAAACCCTAATCCCTAAACCCTAAACCTTAAACACAAAAATTGAAACCCTAATCCCTAAAAGCTAGACCCTAAACCCTTAACCCTAAGCCCAAACACCGTAATCCCTAAACCCTAAACCACAAACCCAAAACCCTAAACCCTCAACACAAAACCATAAAGCATAAACCCAAAACCCAAAACACCAACCCCTAAACCCTAAATCATACCTTAACCCTAAACCCTCTAAACCGTACAACCTATACCTTGAACCCTAAACCGTACACCCTGTACTCTAAAACCTAAACCCAGAACCCAAAACCAAAAACCCTAATCCTTAAAACCCTAATCCCTAAACCCTAAACAATAAACCCTAAGGCCAAAACTCTAAAACCTAAACCCAAAACAATATACCTAAACCTTAAACACTAAACACGAAACTCCAAACCCTAAACCCTAAATGCTAAACCCCAAACCCTAAACCCTAATCCCTAAACCATAAACCCTAGAAGTATAAACCCAAAACCTAAACCACAAAGCCTATACCTCAAAACCAAAACCCAAAACACAAGACCTAAAACCCTAAACCCTAAACCGCTTACCCAAAACCCTAAAGCATAAACCCCAAACCCTCAACCTCAACCCTTAAACCCTAAACACTAAATCCCAAACCCTAAACCCTAAACCTAAACCCTAAACCTAAACCCTAAACCCTAAACTCTAAACCCTAAATCTAAACCTAAACCCTAAACCCTAAACTATAAACACTAAATCCTAAATCCAAAACCCTAAATCTTAAACCCTTAACCTAAACCCAAGCCCAAAACCAAAAACACTAAACCCAAAACCATAAACCCAAAATCTAAACCCTATACCCTAAACTATAAACACTAAACCCAAAACCCAAAACCTTAAACCTTAAACCTTAAACCATTAATCGTAAACCCAAAACCTAAACCCAAAGCCTCAAACCCTAAACCCTAAACCCTAAACTCGAGTCCCTAAACCCTAACCACTAAACCCAAAACTCTAAACACTAAACCCTAAACGCAAAACTCAAAACCTTACACCCTTAACCCTAAACCCAAAACCTAAAACCCTAAACCCTAATCCCTAAACCCTAGACCCTTAAACCTGAATGCCAAACCATTATCCTAAACCCAAAACCCTAAACCATGAACCCTGCACCCTAAATCCCCACCCTAAACCCTAAACCCTAAACCTAATTCCCCAAACCCTAAACCCTAAATCCTAAACCCGATACCTTAAAGCCTAAAGCCTATACCCAAAGCCCTAAACCCTAAACCCTAAAGAACGATACCCTAACCCTAAACCCTAAACCCTAGACTAGTAAACCAAAACCCTAACTATACTATATATACCCTAAACCCTAAAACCAAAACCCTAAACCCTAAACCATAAACACTAAAGCCTATACTCTAAACCTTCAACCCTAATCCCTACACCCCAAACCCTAAACCTTGAAACCCAAAACCCTAAACCCCATACCCTAAATCGTAAACCGTAAATCCTAAAACCCTAATCCCTAAGCGCCAAACCAAAATCCTAGACCCGAAACCTTGAAGCCTAAAGCCTATAACCAAAGCGCTAATCCCTAAACCCTAAACCCTAAACCCTAAACCCTAAACCCTAAATCCTAAACCCTAAATCCTAAACACAAAACCCTAAAACCTTGGACCCTAAACCCTAATACGTAAACATTAAACACCTAAGCCTAGACCATAACCCACTAAACCTAAACCCAAGCCATAATACCTAAATCCATAAAACCCTGAAGCCTAAACCCTAAAGCCTATACCCTAAACTCCCAACCCTAATCCTTACATCCCGAACCCTAAATCTTAAAACCTAAAGCAGAAACCCCATACCCTAAAACCTAAACCGTACCCTAAACCATAATCCCTAATCCCTAAACCCTAAACATTAAATACTAAACCCTAAACTATAATCCCTAAACCCTACACCTTGAAACCTAAACCCAAAAACCATAAACCCTACACCCAATACTCAAAACCAAACACCCAAAAACCCTAATCCCTAAACCCTAAACCCTAAACCGTAAACCTTAAACCCTACACCCTAAATTTTAACACCTAATGTCACACCCCGTTCACATTGAACCGGAGCGGTGACCGAGTTAACACCGGTTAACCCAAACCTGCCAGGATCATCAGATACTGTATTCCACCACAGCATAC
>NW_024869014.1:18272-23802 GCF_013358625.1 Macadamia integrifolia
AGCACACGTATATACCTTAAAATACGGATATAATACCTGTTTTATCCGTACATAGCCTTATGGTAGGTGCACGTACACGGTTTGGGCACTCCCGTCTCTTCTGGCACTGGCTCGGACTTGTCGGGCCAGCCGGTGTTTAAGGTCACCCGTGCCATCATAGCCCATAAGGAACCCGCTCTAATATCCTCTGGCTCGGTTCCTGCATGGTTAAACCGGTTCAATCGCGAAATCTGACCGGGTTTAAGAAGCGGGATATTACACCTAAACCCTAAACCCTACACCCTATACCCTAAACCCTAAACTTTAAACCCTAACACCAAAATTTTCAAACTTAAACCCTGAACCCTAAATCCAAAAATGCTAAACCGTCAAAATCCATAACCATAAACCGTTAACCCAGAGCCTTTAACACTAAACCAACAACCCTAAAGCATAAACCCCAAACCCTAAACCCCAAATTCTAAACCCTAAACCTTAGACATTAAACCCCCAACCATAAACCCTAAACGCTAATCCCGAAAACCTAAACCCTAAACCTTAATCCTAAAACCCTATTTTGTAAACCCTAAACCCAAAACCGAAACCGCTAGACCCTAAACACAAAACCCTAAAGCATAAGCCCTAAACCATGTACCCCAAACCCCAAGCCCTAAGCCCTATACCCTAAACCCTAAACCCTAACTACTAAACGCCAAACCCAGAACCCACAACCCACAACCCAAAACCCTAAGCCCTATACCCCAAACCCCAAATCCTAAGCCCTAACCCCCTAAACCCAGAATCCTGAACCCTAATCCTTAAACCCTAAACCCAAAAACCTAAACCCAAAACCCCAAACCCTAAACCATTTACCCAAAACCGAAAAACCTAAAGCCTAAACCTAAAACGCTAAAACCCAAACATTAAACCGTAAATCCGAAACCATTAACAATAAACCCTAAACCCAAAAACCCTACTCCTTAATCCGTAAGCCCAAAACCTAAAACCTAAAACCTAAAACCAATACCCTAAACCCAAAACCCTAAACCATAAACTATAAACATTAAACCCTAAACCCAAAGCCAATAACCTTAAACCCTTAACCATAAACCCAAAACCCAAATCCCTAGACCCTAAACCCTATATCCTAAACACTAAACCAAAAAACCTAAACCAAAAACACAAAACCCAAAACGCTAAACCCTAAACCATTAAATCAAAACCATAAACTCTAAACCCAAAACCCTAAAGCCTAAACCACAAACTCTAAACCCAAAACCATAAACCATAAACCCTAATCCCAACACCCAAATACCTAAACCTAGAACACTAAATCCCAGACCCTAAACCCTAAACCATAAACCCAAAATCCTACACCCTTTAACCTATGCCCTAAAACGTAAAACCCTAAGCAATAAACCCTAAACCCTCAACCCTAAACCCAAAACCATAAAACCAAAACCCTGAACTGAAAAACCCTAAGCCCAAAACACAAAACCATAAACCATAAACCCTAAACCCTAAACACTAAACCCTAAACCCGAAACGCTAAACCCAAAACCCATATCCCTAAACCCTAAATTCAACACACTAAAGATTTAACCCATAACCCTAAATCTTAAACCCTTAACCCTAACCCAAACCCAAACCCCCAACCCTAAACCCTAAACCTTAAAACCTAAACCCTAAACCTTAAACCCTAAACCATAAACCCTAAATCCTTAACCCTAAACCTTAAACACTAAACCCAAAGACCTAAACCCAAAACACTAAACCCGAAACCAAAAACCTTAAACCATAAACCCTAAACCCAAAACCCTCGAGCCTAAACCGTAAACACTAAACCCCAAACCCTAAACCCTAATCCCTAAACCCTAATCCCTATACCGAAAACCTAGAGCATTAAACCTTAAACCATAAACCCAAAACCCTAAAACCTAAACTCTACACCCTATACCCTAAACCTTAAACCCAAATCCCAAAACAATTAACCCTAACCCTAAAACCTAAACCCCAATCACAAAACCCTAAAGGCTCAACACAAAATCCCAAACCCCAAGCCCCGAGCACAAAACCCTAAACCCTAAACCATAAACCCTAATCCCTAAACACTAAACCTTAAACACAAGACCTAAAACCCTAAACCATAAACCCTAAACCTTAAAACCTAAAACCAAAACCCTAAACACTAAACATTATATCCTAAACACTAAATCATAAAATCTAAACCCAAAACTCTAAACCGTAAACCCTAAACAATATACCTAAACCTTAAACTCTAAATCCTAAACCCTAAACCCTAAACCCAAAACCCTAAACCTTAAACCCTGAACTCTAAACACTAAACCCTAAACCCTAAACATAAAACCCAAAACCTTAACCCCTTAATCCTAAACGCAAAACGAAAAACCCAAAACCTAAAACCCTAAACCCTAATACCAAAACAATAAACCCTTAAACCTGAATGCCAAACCATTATTCTAAATGCTAAACCCTAAACCATAATCCCTACACCCTAAAACCTAAACCTAATTCCCCAAATTTTAAACCCTAAATCCTAAACCCTAAACGACAAAACCTAAACCCTAACCATACTATCTAAACTGTAAACCCTAAACACTAAACACCAAACCCTAAACCCTAAACCATAAACACTAAAGCCTATACTCTAAACCTTCAACCCTATTCCCTACACCACAAACCCTAAACTTTGAAACCCGAAACCGTAAACCCCATACCCTAAACACTAAACCGTAAATCCCAAAACCCAAATCCCTAAACGCCAAACCAAAAATCCTAGACCTGAAACCTTAAAGCCAAAAGCCTATAACCAAAGCGCTAAACCCTAAACCGTAAACCTATAAACCGTAAACCCTAAACCCCAAATCCTAAACCCAAAACCCTAAAACACTGGACCCTAAACCCTAACACCTAAACATTAAACACCGAACCCTAGACCATATACCACTAAACCAAAACCCTATCCATAATGCCTAAACCCAAAACCCTAAACCCTAAACCCTAAAGCCTACTCCCTAAACCCTCAACCCTAATCCTTACACCGCAAACCCTAATTCTTAAAACCCAAAACAGAAACCCCATACCCTAAACCCTAAACCATAAACCCTAGACCTTAATCCCAAATCCCTAAACCCTAAACATTAAATACTAAAGCCTAAACTTTAATCCCTAAACCCTATACATTGAAACCTAAACCCTAAACCCTACACCCAATACTCGAAACCCAAAACCCAAAACCCAAAAATACTAAATGCTAAATCCTAAACCGTAAATCTTAAACCCTACACCCTAAATTTTAAAACCCAAACCCTAAACCCTACACCCTACACCTTAAACCCTAAACTTTAAACCCTAACCCCAAAATCCAAAAACTTAAACCCTAAACCCTAAACCCTAAACCCAAAAACGGTAAACCGTAAACCGAAAACCCAAAACCATAAACTGTTAACCCAAAGCCTTAAACCCTAAACCCAAAACCCTAAAGCATAAAGCCCAAGCCCTAAACCTCAAACTGTAAACCCTAAACCATAAACCATAATCCCTGAACCCTAAACCTTAAACACTAAACCCTCAACCATAAACCCTAAACAATAATCCCTAAAAGCTAAACCCTAAACCCTAATCCTAAAACCCTAATTTGTAAACCCTAAACCCAAAACCGAAACCGCTAAACCATAAACATAAAACCCTAAAGCATAACCCCTAAACCTTGTACCCCAAACCCCAAACCCGAAGCCCTAGACCCTAAACACCAAACTACATACCCCGAACCCCCAACCCTAAAATCTTAACACTGAACCCAAACCCCTAAGCCCTAAACCCCAAACCCAAAATCCGAAGCCCTAAACCCTAAACCCCTAACCTTAAACCCTGAACCCTAAAACCTAAACCCAAAAACCTAAACCCAAAACCCTAAACCCTAAACCATTTACCTAAACCCCAAACCCCTAAAGCCTAAACCCAAAACCCTGAAACCCAAACCTTAAACAGTAAATCCGAAAACATTAACAATAATCCATAAACCCAAAAACCTTAATCCTTAAACTGTAAGCCCAAAACCTAAAACCAATACCCTAAACCCAAAACCCTAAACCATAAATTCTAAACATTAAACCCTAAACCCAAAACCAATAACCTTAAACCCTTAACCATAAACCCAAAACCAAAACCCCAAACCCCAGACCCTAAACCCAAATCCCTAAACCCTAAACCCTATATCCTAAACACTAAACCAAAAAACCTAAACCAAAAACACAAAACCCAAAACCCTAAACGCTAAACCAATAACTCAAAACCGTAAACCCTAAACCCAAAACCCTAAAGCCTAAACCCCAGACTCTAAACCCAAAACCGTAAACCATAAACCCTAATCCCAGCACCCTAATCCCTAAACCTGGAACTCTAAATCCCAAACCTTAAACCGTAAACCCTAATAACTAAAACATAAACCCAAATCCTACACCCTTTAACCTATGCCCTATAACATAAAACCCTAAACATTAAACCCTAAACCCTCAGCCCTAAACCCAAAAACCATAAAACCAAAACTTTGAACACAAAAACCCTAAGCCGAAAACACCAAAGCATAAACCAAAAATCCTAAAACCTAAAACCTAAACCTTAAACGCTAAACCCAAAACCCTTATCCCTAAACCCTCAATTCAAACCACTAAACCCTCAACCCAAAAACTTAATTCTTAAACCCTTAACCCTAACCCAAAAACTTAAATCCCAAACCCCAAAATCTAATCCCTAAACCCTAATCCCTAAACCCTAAACCCTAAATCCTTAACCCTAAACCTTAAACACTAAACCCAAAGACCTAAACCCAGAACACTAAACCCAAAACCAAAAACCCTGATCCCTAAACCAAAACACTAAACCCAAAACCCTCAAGCCTAAACCATAAACACTAAACCCCAAACCCTAAACTCTAATCGCTAAACCCTAATCCCTAAACTAAAAACCTATAGCACTAAACCTTAAACCATAAACCCAAAACCCTAATACCTAAACTCTACACCCAATACCCTAAACCCTAAAACCTAAACTCTACACCCTATACCCTAAACCCTAAACCCAAACCCCAAAACCATTAACCCTAACCCTAAAACCTAAACCCCAATCACAAAACCCTAAAGGCTCAACACATAACCCCAAAGACCAAGCCCTAAGCACAAAACCCTAAACCCTAAACCCCAATCCCAAAACACTAATCCTTAGACACTAAACCTGAAATCTTAAACCCTAAACCCTAAACCATAAAACTTAAAACCTAAACCCTAAACACTAAACATTATATCCTAAACCCTAAATCATAAAATCTAAACCCTAAACCCTACATCCTAAACTACAAACCCTAAAGCAAAAAACCCTATTCCCTAAACCTAAACCCTAAGCCATAAAACCAAAACCCAAAGCCTTTACCCTAAACCCTAAACCCTAAACTTAAAAACCTTAATCCTTAAACCCTAAACCCATAAACCTTAAACCCTAAACCCTAAATCCAAATAACTACAAAAAAAAAAAA
>NW_024869014.1:25895-37430 GCF_013358625.1 Macadamia integrifolia
ACCCTGCTCCCCATTCCCTAAACCCTAAACCTTAATCCCTAAGCCGCAAACCTTAAACCGAAAAACCTAAACCATAAACGCTAAACCCCGAACCCTAAACCCTAAACCCTAAAACCCTAAAATCTAAATCCAAATCCCTAAACCCTAAACCCCTAACCCAAACTCCAAACCCTAAACCCCTAACCCTAAACCATAAACCCCAAACTCTAAACCCTAACCCCGAACCCTCAACCCAAAACCTTAAAGTCTAAAGCCTATACCCTAAGCCCTAAAACCCCAACCCTAAATCCTTAACCCCAAACCTGAAACCTTGAAACCCTGATCCCTAAACCATAAACCCTAAACCCTAAACCCTAAACCTTAAACCCTAAAACCCTAAAAGCTAAACCTTGAACCCCTAACCCTAAACTCTAAACCCTAAAGCCTTATATGCTAAACTTTACATCCTAGACCCTATACCCTAGGCCCAAAACCCTAAATCGTAAACCCTATACCCTAAACCTTAAACCCTAAACCTTAAACCCTATGCCCTAAACCCTAATCCCCAATCCCTAAACCATAAACCCAAAACCCAAAACACTAAGCCTTACACGCTAAACCCTAAACTAAAACCCAAACACCCAGAACCATAAACCCAAAACCAAAAAACCTTGAACCCTATACCTTAAATCCCAAACCCCTAAACTTAAACCTGAAGCCCAAATGCCCTATACCCCAAACACTAAACCTAAACCCTAAACCCTAAACCCTAAACCCTAAACCCTAAAACCTATACCCCAAACCCTTAACCCTAAACACTAAACCCGAAACCCTAATGCCAAAATCGTAAACCCAAAACCCTTAACCCTAAACTCAAAACCCGAAACCCAAAACCCAAAACCATAAACCCTCAACGCAAAAATCCTAACACTAAACCCCAAACCCATAATCCTAAACCTTAATGTCTAAAGCTTGTACCCTAAGCCCTGAACTCCAAACCCTAAATCCTAAACCCGAAAACCAAAACCTAAAACCTTAGACCCTAAACCCTAAAACCCTACCCTAAACCCCTAACCTAAACCCCAAACCCTAAAGCCCCATACACTAAACCCTAAATCCAAAACCCTGAACCCAAAACCCAGAACCCTAAACCTAAAACCCTAAGTCCTAAGCCCTAATCCCCAAACCCCAAACCCCAAACCCTAAACCCTAATTCGTTAACCAAAAAGCCTAAACCTTAAAAAAAAAATACTAAAAGCCTAAACCCCAAACCCAAAAACCCAAAACCCCAAACCATAAACCCTAAACCCTAAACCTTTTACACTAAAGCCTAAACCATGAACACTAAACCCTAATCCCTAATCCCTAAACTAAATTCTACACCCAAAAACCCAAACCCTAAACACAAACCCTAAACCCAAAAACCCACACCCTAAAACCCTCAACCCTAATCCCTAAACCAAAAACATTAAACCCTAAACCATAAACCATAAACCATAAACCTGAAACCCGAAAACCTAAACCCTAAACCCTGCTCCCCAATCCCTAAACCCTAAACCTTAAACCCTGAACCCTAAACCTTAAAACCTAAACCATAAACCCTACACCCTATACCCTATATCCCAAAACCTAAACCTTAAACCCTAAACACTAACTAAACCCCAAACTCTGAACCCTAAACCCTAAACCTAAACCCAGAACCCTATACTATAAACACTAACCCTAAACCCAAAACCCTAAACCTTAAATCCTTAACCCTAAACCCAAACCCTAAACCCTAAACACTAAACCCCAAAACCGAAACCCTAAACCTAAACCCTAAACCCTAAACCCTAAACTATAAACACTACACCCTAAACCCAAAACAATAAAACTTAAACCCTTAACCGTAAATCAAAGCCATAAACCCAAAACACTAAACCCCAAGCCCTAAACCCGAAATCTAAACCCTAAACACTAAACTATAAACACTAAACCCTAAACCCAAAACCTTAAACCTTAAACCTTAAACCTTAAACCATTGACCATAAACCCAAACCTTAAACCCAAAACCTAAACCCAACACCCCAAACCGTAAACCCTAAACCCTAAATCCGAACCGCTAAACCATAACAACTAAACCCTAAACTCTAAACACTAAACCCTAATCCCAAAAGCCAAAACCTTAAACCCTTAACCCTAAACCCAAAACCTAAAACCCTAAACCCAAATCCCTAAACCCTAAACCCTAAACGCTAAAACCTGAATGCTAAACCATTATCATTAACCCTAAACCATAAACCCTACACCCTAAATCCTCACCCTAAACCCTAAACACTAAACCTAATTCCCCAAACCCAAAACTCTAAATCCTAAATCCGAAACCTTAAAGCCTAAAGCGTATACCCAAAGCCCAAAACCAAAAACCCTAAAAAACGTTACCCTAACCCTAAACCCTTAACCCTTAACCCTTAACCACTAAACCTAAACCCTAACCATACTATCTATACCCTAATCCCTAGAACCTAAACCCTAAACCATAAACACTAAATCCTATACTATAAACCTTCAACACTAATCCCTACACCCCAAACCCTAAACCTTGAAACCCAAAACCCTAAACCCCACACCATAAACCCTAAACCATAAATCCCAAAACCCTAATCCCTAAACCCCAAACCCAAAATCCCAGACTTGAAACCTTAAAGCCTTAAGCCTATAACCAAAGCGCTAAACCCTAAACCGTGAACCCTAATCCCTAAACCCTGAACCCTAACACCTTGGACCCTAAACATTAAACACCAAACCCTAGACCATAAACCACTAAAACTAAACCCTAGCCACAATATCTAAACCCAAAACCCTAAAGTATAAACCCTAAACCCTAAAGCCTATACCCTAAAGCCTCAACCCTAATCCTTACACCCCAAACCCTAAATCTTAAAACCCAAAACCGAAACCCCATGCCCTAAACCCTGAACCCTAAACCCTAAACCCTAAACCCTAAACATTAAATGCTAAACCCTAAACTTTAATCCCTAAACCCAAAACCCTAAGCCCTACACACAATACTCGAACCCAAAACCCAAAAACCCTATTCCCGAAACCCTAAATGAAAAACCTTAAACCCTACCATTTTTTAAAACCTAAACCCTAAACCCTACACACTATACCCTAAACCCTAAACTTTAAACCCTAACACCAAAATCCTATAACCTACACCCTAAACCCTAAACCCAAAAACGCTGAACCGTAAACCCAAAAACCAAAACCATAAACTGTTAACCCAAAGCCTTAAACCCTAAACCCAAAACCCTAAAGCATAAACCCCAAACCCTAAACCCCAAACCCTAAACCCTAAACCCTAAACCCTAAACCATAATCCCTAAACCCTAAACCTTAAACCGTAAACCCTTAACCATAAACCCTAAACCCTAATCCCTAAAACCAAAACCCTAAACCCTAATCCTAAAATCATAATTTATAAACCCTAAACCAAAAACCGAAACCCCTAAACCCTAAACACATAACCCTAAAGCATAAGCCCTAAACCTTATACCCCAAATCCCAAACCCTAAACCCTGAACCCTAGACCCTAAACCGTATACCCTAAGCACTAAATGCCATACCCGAAACCCATAACCCTAAAGCCTTAACCCTAAACCCAAAATCCTAAGGCCTAAACCCCAAACCCCAAATCCTAAGCCCTAAACCCTCAACCCTGAATGCTGAACCCTAAACCTTAAACCCTAAACCCAAAAACCTAAACCCAAAACCCTAAACCCTAACCCATTTAGCCAAAACCCAAACCCCGAAATCCAAAACCCAAAACCCAAAAACACTAATCCTTAAACCGTAAGCCCAAAACCCAAAACCTAAAACCAATACCCTAAACCCAAAACCCTAAACCATACACTCTAAACATTAAACCCTAAACCCAAAACCCGTAACCTTAAACCCTTAACCATAAACCCAAAACCAAAACAAACCCCAAACCCGAAACCCTAAACCTAAATCCATAAACCCTAAACCCTATATCCTAAGCACTAAACCAAAAAACCTAAACCCAAAACTCTAAACCCAAAACCCTTAAACCCTAAACCATTAACTCCAAACCATAAACCCCAAGCCTAAAACCCTAAAGCCTAAACACCAAAGACTAAACCCAAATCCGCAAACAAAAAACCCCAATCCCAGCACCATGATCCCTAAACCTACAACACCAAACCCTAAACCTTAAACCATAAGCCCTAAACCCCAAATTCTAAACCCTAATACCTCAGACATAAACCCAAAATCCTACAACCTTTAACCTATGCCCTATAACCTAAAACCCTAAACAATAAACCCTAAACCCTCAACCCCAAAACCAAAACCATAAAACCAAAACCCTGAACCCAAAAACCATAAGCCCAAAACACTAACCCATAAACCGTAAACCCTAACCCTTAAACCCTAAGCCCTAAACGCTAAACCCAAAGCCCTTATCCCTAAACCCTAAATTCAAAACGCTAAACCCTAAACCCAGTACCCTAAAACCGACATCCTTAACCATAAAACTTAAACACTAAACCCAAAAACCTAAACCCAAAACATTAAACCCAAAACCGTGAACCCTAATCCCTAAACCATAAACCCTAAACCCAAAACCCTCTAGCCTAAACCTCAAACACTAAACCCCATACCCAAAACTATATTCCCTAAACCCTAATCCCTACACCGAAAACCTATAGCACTAAACCTTAAACCATAAACCCAAAACCCTAAAACCTAAACTCTACACCCTATACCCTAAACCCTAAACCCTAAACCCAAATCCCAAAACCATTAACCCTAAACCCAAAAACCTAAACCACAATCACAAAACCCTAAAGGCGCACACAAAACCCCAAACCCCAAGCCCTAAGCCCTAAACCCTAAACCCTAAACCCTAATCCCTAAACACAAAACCTTAAACACTAAACCTTAAACCTTAAACCCTAAACCCTCAACCCTAAACCTCAAAACCTAAAACCTAAACCCCAAACACTAAACAATATATCCTAAACCCTAAATCATAAAATCTAAACCCCAAACCCTACATCCTAAACTCTGAGCTCTAAACCTAAAAAACCCTATTCCCTAAACCTAAATCCTAAGCCGTACAACCAAAATCCAAACACTTTTACCCTAAACCCCAAACCCAACACCCAAAAACCCTAATCCTTAAACCCTGAGCCCAAAACCCTAAGCCCTAAACCTTAAACCCAAAACCCGAAATCCAAATAACTACAAAAAGAAAAAAGAACCCTGAACCCTAGACCCTAATGTCTAAAGCATATACACTAAGCCCTGAACACCAAACCCTAATGCCTAAGCCCTAAACTCTAAACCCTAAACATAAACCTTAAACCATAAAACCCAAACCTTAAACTCTAAACACTAAAATCCTTAAACCCTGAAACCCTAACCGAAACCCTAAACCCTAAACCCAAAATACCCTAAACCCTAAACCCTAAACCCAAAACATTGAACCATATACCCCAAACCAAAACCCGAAACCCGAAACCCTAAACCCTAATACCTAAACTCTAAATCATAAACCCTAAATCCAACGTCCTAAACCCAAAACACGAAACGCCAAACCCTAAACCAGAAACTGTTAACCCAAAACCCTAAATCCTAAACAAAAATCCATAAATCCTAAATCCCAAACAAGAAAACCCAAAACCCTAAATCCTAAACCTTAAACACTAAAGCCTAAACCATAAACCCTAAACCCTAATCCCTAATCCCTAAACCCTAAATTCTACACCCAATAACCTAAGCCCTAACCCTAAACCCTAAAACTCTAAACCCTAAACCCTAAATCTCAAACCGTAAACATAAAAACACTAAAACAAAAACCCTAAACCCAAAAACCCAAATCCATAAAACCCTAATCCTCAAATGCTAATCCCAAAACCAAAAACCCAAAACCTTAAACCCTAAACGATAAACCCTAAACCCGAGACCCCTAAGCTTAAACCTAAACCTGCGACCCCTAACCTTAAACCTAAACCCAAAAACCTAAACCCAAAAAACAAAACCCAAAACCCTAAACCCTAAACCGCTAACCCAAAACCCATAACCCTAAAGCCTAAACACAAAACCCTAAACCCCAAACCTTAAAAAGTAAACCCTCAACCATAATCCCTAAAACCTAAACCTTTATCAATAAACCCTAAAACCTAAACCTAAAAACCCTAATCCATAAACCCTAAGCCAAAAACCCTAAAACTTAAACCCAATACCCTAGACCGTAAACCCTGAACCCAAAACTCTAAACATTAAACCCTAAACCCAAACCCTTTAACCACAAACCCAAAGCCAAAACTCCAAACCACAAACCCTAAACCAAAATCCCTAAACCCTCAACCCAATGTATAGAACACTAAACCAGGAAACCTAAACCCAAAACACTAAACCAAAACCCTAAACCCTAAACTATTAACCCAAAATCATAAACCTCCAAGCCAAAACCCTAAAGCCTAAACCTCAAACACTAAACCCAAAATCGTAAACCATAAACCCTAATCCCAACACCCTAAACTTGAAACGTAAAACACTAATCCCTAAACCTTAAAACAAAAACCTAAACCTAAACGCAAAACCCTAATACCTAAAACCTACACACTACATCCCACACTCTATACCCTATACCCAATACACTGAAATCCTAAACCTAACAACCATAAAAGCAAAATCATGAACCCAAAAACCCTAATCCTTAAATCCTAAGCCCCAAACATAAAACCATAAAAAAAAACCAGAAACCCTAAACCCAAAACCCTAAACCCTAAACCCTAATGACTAAATTCCAAATTCAAAACACTAAACCGTAAACCCAATAACCTAAACCTTAAACCTAAAACTTAAATCCCAAACACCAGACCTTAAATCCTAAACCCTAAACCCTAAACCCTAAACCCTAAACCCTATCCCTTAACCCTAAACCATAAACACTAAACCCAAAAACCTAAACCCAAAACACAAGATCCAAAACCATAAAGCCTAATCCCAAAACCTTACCCTAAACCCAAAACCCTCATGTCTAAACCGCAAAAACTAAACCCCAAACCCTAAACTCCAATCCCTAGACCCTAATCCCTAAACCCAAAACCTAAAGCACAAAAACATAAACCTTAAACGATAAACCATAAACCATAGACCATAAACCATAAACCCTAAACCCCAAACCCTAAACTCTAAACCCTACTCTCTATACCCTAAACCCTAAACCGTAAACCCTAAACCCTAATACCTCAACCACAACCCAAAACATAAAACCTAAACCCTAATCACAAAACCCTAAATGCTCAACACAAAACCCCAAACCCCAAACCCTAAGCCCTAAACCCTAAACCCTAAAACCTAATCTCTGAACCCTAAAACTTAAACACTAAACCCAAAAACCCAAACCTTAAAACCTAAACGCTAAACCCTATACCCTATACTTTAAACCCTAAACCTTAAAACCCTAATCCCAAAACCCTAAATACTAAACCTTATATCCTAAACCCTAAATCCTAAAATCAAAACCCTAAACCCTACATCCTAAACCCTAAACCCAAAAACCCTAATCCCAAAAACTAAACCCTGATCCCTAAAAGCAAAGTCCTAAAATCTTTTACCCTAAACCCAAAACCCTAATCCCAAAAACCCTAATCCGTACACCTTAAGCCCAAAACTGTAAACGATGAACCTTAAACCCAAAACCCAAAAAGCGTAAACCCTAAATCCAAATAACTATAAAGAAAAAAAAAAAAAAAAACCGTTAACTCTAAACTGTAAACCCTACCCCAAACCCTATACCATAAACCCTAAAATCCTAAAATCTAAATCCAAATCCCTAAACCCTGAACCCCTAACCCAAACTCCGAGCCCTAAACCCCAAACCCTAAACCCTAAACCATAAACTCAACACCATAAACCCGAAACTATAAACCCTAACCCCAAAACCTTCAACCCTAAACTTTAAAGTCTAAAGCCTATACTTCTAAGCCCTAAACCCCAAACCCTAAATCCAAAACCCCAAACCCGAAACCTTGAGCCGTAAACCCTAAACCCTAAACCCAAAACCCTAAACCTTGAAACCCAAAAACATAAACCCTAATCCGAAACCTTGAACTCCTAACCCTAAACCCTAAACCCTAAAGCCCTATACGCAAAACTGTATATCCTAGACCATATACCCTAAGCCCAAAACCCTAAATGCTAAACCATATACCCTAAACCATAAACCCTAAACCTTAAACCCTATACCCTAAACCCTAATCCCAATCCCTAAACCATAAACCCAAAACACAAAACCCTAAGCCTTATACGCGAAACCCTATCCCAAAACCCTAACACCTAGAACCATAAACCAAAACCAAAAAGCCTTAAACACTAGACCTTAAATCCCAAACCCTTTACCTTAAACCTGAAGCCCAAATGCCCTATACCCTAAATCCTAAACCATAAACCCTAAACCTTAAACCATAAACCCCAAACCTTGAACCCTAAACACTAAACCCAAAGCCCTAATGCCGAAATCCTAAACAAAAACCCTAAACCCAAAACACGAAACTAAAAACCCAAAACTCTAAGCCCTAAACGCCAAACTCCTAACACTAAACCCTAAACCCTAAACCTTAATGTCTAAAGCTTATGCCCTAAGCGCTGAACCCCAAACCCTAAATCCTAAACCTGAAACCCAAAACCTAAAACCTTATACCCCAAATCCTAAAACCCTAAAACCCAAACCTTAAACCCCTAACCTAAACCCTTAATCCTAAAGCCCTATATGCTAAACCCCAAATGCAAAACCCTGAACCCTGAACCCTGAACCCTAAACCCCATACCCCAAACCCAAAAGCCTAATAGCTAAACTCTAAACCTTAAACCCCAAACCAAAAACACTAAACCCAAAATACTTAACCCAAAACCCTAAACCGTAATCCGTTAACCCAAAAGCCTAAACCCTTAAAAAAAATTACCTAAGCCTAAACCCTAAACCCGAAAACCCCAAACCTAATCCTTAAGCCCAAAGCCAAAAACCCTACAACCTAAACCCAATACACTAAACCCTAAACCCTAAACCCTAAACTCTAAACATTAAACCCTAAACCCAAAGCCATTAACAACAAACCCAAACCCAAAACCCCAAACCCCAAACGAAAATCCCTAAACCCTAAACCCCATATCTTGAACACTAAACCACGAAACCTAAACCCAAACACTAAACCCAAAACCCTAAACCCTAAACTATTAACCCAAAATCATATTCCCTAAACCCAAAACCCTAAAGCCTAAACCCCAAACACTAAACCCAAAACTGTAAACCAAAAACCCTAATCCCAACACCCTAAACGCGAAACATAAAACACTAAACCCTAAACTTTAAAACATAAAATCTAAACCCTAAACGCAAAACCGTAATACCTAAAACCTATTCCCTATACCCAATACACTGAAACCCTAAACCCTAAACCCTAAACCCAAAAACCATAAAACCAAAACCCTGAACCCAAAACCCAAATCCTTAACCCCTAAGCCCAAAACATTAAACCAGAAACCAAAACAAGAAAACCTAAACCCTAAATCCTAAATCCTAAACCCTAAACCCTAAACCCTAAATGATAATGCTTAAACCCCAAATTCAAAAAACTAAACCGTAAACGCAAAAACCTAAACCTTAAACCCTTAACCCTAAACCCAAATCGTAAATCCCAAACACCAAACCCTAATCCCTAAACCCTAGTCCCTTAACCTTAAACCTTAAACACTAAACCCAAAATCCTAAACCCAAAATCCTAAACCCAAAACACTAGAACCAAAACTATAAACCCTAATCCCAAAACCATAAAACCTAAACCGAAAACCTAAAGCCTAAACCGCAAACACTAAACCCCAAACCCTAAACTCCAATCCCTAGACCCTAATCCCTATACCCAAAACCTAGAGCACTAAAACTTAAATCTTAAACGATAAACCATAAACCGTAAACCATAAACCATAAACCCTAAACCCTAAACCTTGCTCACTAAACCTTAAACCCTAAACCCTAAACCCTAAACCCTATTACCTAAACCCCAAACCCTAAACCCAAAAACCTAAACCCTAATCTCAAAACCTTAAACGCTCAACACAAAACCCCAAACCCCAAGCCCTAAACCCTAAACCCTAAAACCTAATCTCTGAACCCCAAAACTGAAACACTAGACCCTAAACCTTAAACGCTGAAACCTAAACCCTAAACCTATACCCTAAACTTTATACTCTATACCTTAAACCCTAAACCTTAAAACCCTAATCCCAAAACCCTAAACACTAAACCTTATATCCTAAACACTAAATCCAACAATCTAAACCCAAAACCCTACATCCTAAACCCTAAACCCAAAAACCATAATCCCCAAAACTAAACCCGGAGCCCGAAAACCAAAGTCCTAAAACCATTCACCCTAAACCCAAAACCCTAGTCCCAAAGACACTAATCCTTACAACTTGAACCCTAATCCCAAAAAACCTAAACCACAAATCCAAAAAACTATTAAAAAAAATAAAAAATAAATAAAAAAGAAAAAACCCTAAACCCGAAACCCTAATCCCTAAACCCTAAACCCCAAACCCTAAACCCTAAACCTAATCCCCAAAACCTTAATATCTAAATCCAAATCCCTAAACCCTAAACCCCTAACCCAAAATCCAAACCCTAAACCCTAAACCCTAAACAATAAGCTCAAAACCATAAACCCGAAATTATAAACCCTAACCCCTAAACCCTTAATCCTAAACCTTAAAGTCTAAAACCTATACGCTAAGCCCTAAACCCCAAACCCTAGATCCTAAACACCAAACACTAAATCCTAAACCCCAAACCCCAAACCCTGAGCCCTAAACCCCAAATCCTAAACCCTAAACCCTAAACCCTAAAACCTAAACCCTAATCCAAAACCCTGAACCACTAACCCTAAACCCTAGACCCTAAACCCTAATGCCTATACCCTAAACCTTATACCCTAAACCATAAACCCTATACCCTCAACCCTAATCTCCAATCCCTAAACGGTATACGCAAAACCCAAAACCCAAAACCCAAAACCCTAACACCCTATACGCTAAACCTTGGCCCAAAACCCTAACACCTAGAACCATCAACCTAAAACCAAAAAACCTTAATCCCTATACCTTAAATCCCAAACCCTTTACCTTAAACCTGAAGCCCAAATACCCTATACCCTAAATCCTAAACCATAAACCCTAAACCCTAAACAATAAACCCCAAACCCTGAACCCTAAACACTAAACCAAAATCCCTAATGCCGAAATCCTAAACCAAAACCCTAAACGCCAAACTCATAACACTAAACCCTAAACCCAAAACCCTAAACCTTAATGTCTAAAGCTTATACCCTAAGCCCTGAACCCCGAACCCCAAATCCTAAACCCGAAACCCAAAACCTAAAACCTTATACCCCAAATCTTAAAACCCTAAAACCCGAACCTTAAACCCCTAACCTAAACCCTTAATCCTAAAGCCCTATATGCTAAACCCTAAATCCAAAACCCTGA
>NW_024869014.1:37450-41807 GCF_013358625.1 Macadamia integrifolia
AAAAAAAGAAAAGAAAGAAAAAACCCTAAACCCGAAACCCTAAACCCTAAACCCCAAACCCTAAACCTAATGCCCAAAACCTTAATATCTAAATCCAAATCCAAATCCAAATCCCTAAACCCTAAACCCCTAACCCAAAATCCAAACCCTAAACCCTAAACCCTAAACAATAAACTCAAAACCATAAACCCGAAATTATAAACCCTAACCCCAAAACCTTTAATCCTAAACCTTAAAGTCTAAAACCTATACCCTAAGCAATAAACCCCAAACCCTAAATCCTAAACACCAAACACTAAATCCTAAACCCCAAACCCTAAACCCTGAGCCCTAATCCCCAAATCCTAAACCCTGAAACCTAAACCCTAATCCAAAACCCTGAACCCCTAACCCTAAACCCTAGACCCTAAACCCTAATGCCTATACCCTAAACCTTATACCCTAGACCGTAAACCCTATACCCTCAACCCTAATCTCCAATCCCTAAACTGTATACCCAAAACCTAAAACCCAAAACCCTAAACCTTATACGCTAAACCCTAACCCAAAACCCTAACACCTAGAACCATCAACCTAAAACCAAAAAACCTTAATCCCTATACCTTAAATCCCAAACCCCTAACCTTAAACCTGAAGCCCTAATGCCCTATACCCTAAACCCTAAACCCTAAACCCTAAACCCTAAACCCTAAACCCTAAACCCTAAACCCTAAACCTTAAACCTTATACCCCAAACCCGAAACCCTAAACACTAAACCCAAAACCCTAATGCCTGAATCCTAAACCCCAAACCCTTAACCCTAATATCGAAACCCAAAACCCAAAATCCTAAGCCCTAAATGCCAAACTCCTAAAACAAAACCCTAAACCCATTACCCTAAACCTTAATGTCTAAAGCTTATACCCTAAGACCTAAACCCCAAACCCTAAATCCTAAACCCGAAACCCTAAACCTAAAACCTTAAACCCTAAACCCTAAAACCCTAACACCTAAACCTTAAACCCCTAACCTAAACTCTAAACCCTAAAGCCCTATACGCTAAACCCTAAATCCAAAACCCTGATCTCAGAACCCTAAACCCAAAACCTTAAGCCCTAAGCCCCAAACCCCAAACCCCAAACCCCAAACCCCAAACCCCTAACCCAAAACCCTAATAGCTAAACTCTAAACCTTAAACCCCAAACCAAAATCACTAAACCCAAAACATAGAACCAAAAACCCTAAACCCTAACTCGTTAACCATAAAGCCTAAACCCTATAAAAAAATACCGAAAGCCTAAACCCCTAACTTGAAAACCCAAAACCATAAACCGTAAACCACAAACCATAAACCCTAAACCCTAAACCCTAAACCATAAACCCTAAACCTTATACACTAAAGCCTACACCCTAATTCCAAAAACCTAAGCCCTAAACCCTAAAACTCTAAACCCTAAACCCTAAATACAAAACCCTAAAACTAAAAACAATAAAACAAAATACTTAAACCCAAAAAACCTAGTCCGAAAACCCTAATCCGAAAACCCTAAACCCTAAACAATAAAAACTAAACACTAAACTTAGACCCTTAACCAAAAACCCTAAACCCAAACCCCTCAACCTTAAATTCAAAACACTAAAGCCTAATCGCAAAACCAAAACCTTAAACCCTTAAACCTAACCCCAAAACTTAAACCCCAAAACCTAAACCCTAAACCCTAATCCCTAAACCCTAAACCCTAATCCCTAAACCCTAACCTTAAACACTAAATCCAAAAACCTAAAACCAAAACACTAAACCAAAAACCTTAAACCCAAAATCGTTAAACCAAATTCATAAAGCCTAAACTGAAAACCACAAAGCCTAATCCCCAAACATTTAACCCCAAACGCTAAACTCTAATCCCAAAACCATAATTGCTATACCCTAAACCTAAAACATTAAACCCTAAACCCTAAACCATAAACCATAAACCATACAGCACAAACCCTAAAACGTAAACCCTAAACCCGACACCCCATTCCCCAAACCCTAAACCCTAATCCTTAAGCCGTAAACCCTAAACCCAAAAACCAAAAACCTAAACCCTAAACGCTAAACTCTGAAGACCCAAAACCGTTAACACTAAACCCTAAACCCTAAACCCTAAACCCTAAACCCTAAACCCAAATTCGTAGTCCCGAAACCATAAACACTAAACCCTAAATGCTAAAGCCAAATCCCTAAACCCTAAACCCTAAACCCTAACCCCTAAACCTTTAATCCTAAACCTTAAAGTCTAAAACCTATACCCTAAGCCCTAAACCCCAAACCCTAAATCCTAAACACCAAACACTAAATCCTAATCCCCAAACCCTAAACCCTGAGCCCTAATCCCCAAATCCTAAACCCTAAACCCTAAACCCTAAAACCTAAACCCTAATCCAAAACCCTGAACCCCTAACCCTAAACCCTAGACCCTAAACCCTAATGCCTATACCCTAAACCTTATACCCTAGACCGTAAACCCTATACCCTCAACCCTAATCTCCAATCCCTAAACTGTATACCCAAAACCTAAAACCCAAAACCCTAAGCCTTATACGCTAAACCCTAACCCAAAACCCTAACACCTAGAACCATCAACCTAAAACCAAAAAACCTTAATCCCTATACCTTAAATCCCAAACCCCTAACCTTAAACCTGAAGCCCTAATGCCCTATACCCTAAACCCTAAACCCTAAACACTGAACCCTAAACCTTAAACCTTATATCCCAAACCCTGAACCCTAAACACTAAACCCAAAACCCTAATGCCTGAATCCTAAACCCCAAACTTAACCCTAATATCGAAACCCGAAACCCAAAACCCTAAGCCCTAAATGCCAAACTCCTAACACAAAACCCTAAACCCATTACCCTAAACCTTAATGTCTAAAGCTTATACCCTAGGACCTAAACCCCAAACCCTAAATCCTAAACCCGAAACCCTAAACCTAAAACCTTAAACCCTAAACCCTAAAACCCTAACACCTAAACCTTAAACCCCTAACCTAAACTCTAAACCCTAAAGCCCTATACGCTAAACCCTAAATCCAAAACCCTAATACCAGAACCCTAAACCCAAAACCTTAAGCCCTAAGCCCCAAACCCCAAACCCCAAACCCCTAACCCAAAACCCTAATAGCTAAACTCTAAACCTTAAACCCCAAACCAAAATCACTAAACCAAAAACATAGAACCAAAAACCCTAAACCCTAACTCGTTAACCATAAAGCCTAAACCCTATAATGAAATACCGAAAGCCTAACCCCTAACTTGAAAACCCAAAACCATAAACCATAAACCATAAACCATAAACCCTAAACCCTAAACCATAAACCCTAAACCTTATACACTAAAGCCTAAACCCTAATCCCAAAAACCTAAGCCCTAAACCCTAAAACTCTAAACCCTAAACCCTAAATCCAAAACCCTAAAACAAAAAACAATAAAACAAAATCCTTGAACCCAAAAAACCTAGTCCGAAAAACCTAATCCGAAAACCCTAAACCCTAAACAATAAAAACTAAACACTAAACTTAGACCCTTAACCAAAAACCCTAAACCCAAACCCCTCAACCTTAAATTCAAAACACTAAAGCCTAATCGCAAAACCAAAACCTTAAACCCTTAAACCTAACCCCAAAACTTAAACCCCAAAACCTAAACCCTAAACCCTAATCCCTAAACCCTAAACCCTAATCCCTAAACCCTAAACCTTAAACACTAAATCCAAAAACCTAAAACCAAAACACTAAACCCAAAACCTTAAACCCAAAATCGTTAAACCAAATTCATAAAGCCTAAACTGAAAACCACAAAGCCTAATCCCCAAACATTTAACCCCAAACGCTAAACTCTAATCCCTGAACCCTAATTGCTATACCCTAAACCTAAAACATTAAACCCTAAATCCTAAACCATAAACCATAAACCATACAGCACAAACCCTAAAACGTAAACCCTAAACCCGACACCCCATTCCCTAAACCCTAAACCCTAATCCTTAAGCCATAAACCCTAAACCCAAAAACCAAAAACCTAAACCCTAAACGCTAAACTCTGAAGACCCAAAACCATTAACACTAAACCGTAAACCCTAAACCCTAAACCCAAAATCGTAGACCCAAAACCATAAACACTAAACCCTAAATGCTAAAGCCAAATCCCTAAACCCTAAACCCAAGACCTAAAACCTCAAACCATTAACCATTAACCATTAACACTAAACCCAAAACCTAAACCCAAAACCCCAAACCCTAAACCCTAAACCCTAAACCCTAAACCCGAACCCCTAAACACTAACCACTAAACCATAAGCTCTAAATACTAAACCCTAAACCCATAACCCAAA